>NW_027112076.1:556242-556853 GCF_000696795.3 Halyomorpha halys | reverse complement strand
TCGAATAAAAAAAAAATTTTGATTACAATTTAATTTTTTGTGTTATTTTTTACAATTTCAAGTTCTATCGGGCTTAAAAAAAAACCCTATACTTACTAGTCACAATTGATGAATCTGCCAATTGTAGCTAGAAGGAATATAAAATGGCGGCTGTTTCAAAACATTAAAAAAAATTGATCTTCTGGAGCTCGATATGTTTAATATTATCAACCACAAACAACCAGAAACCAACAACCCTAACCAGCCCTAACAGAACGTCATTTAAAGAAGAGTAAATGTGGTAAAATATGAGCCCTAATAGAGCTCTTTAGAGCTGAATGTAGAATTTTAAAAAGCAACATTTCATTAAAAATGCACTGAAAAATCGTTATCATTTATTTTGAGAAATTCATATCTCAAAAACAGTCAAACGTACAAATGAATACTCAAATGAAGCTATTATAATGTACTATAAAGTAGTTTATAATATTTATCTCCCTAAGAGTAGTAGTTTACATTAGTTTCGAGAAAATGAATTCACAAAATGTTGATTTCTAGCTTATACTTCTATACTTCTAGTTATCTATACTTCTATACTTCTAGTTATCTATACTTCTATACTTCTAGTTATC
>NW_027112076.1:548463-556192 GCF_000696795.3 Halyomorpha halys | reverse complement strand
TATACTTCTATACTTCTAGTTATCTATACTTCTATACTTCTAGTTATCTATACTTCTATACTTCTAGTTATCAAAACGTTTGACTTATGAAAAAATATTTCTCAGGAATCATAAGGCATACAGATCTCTGTTAGCACTCAAATTAAAGCTAGTTTAATATACTATAAAGTAGTGTTGAACGTTCATCTTTGTAGGGGTTGTAGTTTTCGTGATATTTGCCAAAGTAAATTGATTTCTATAAAAGACAAAATGCATATTCATATGCAAATTTCATGAGAACTGCTACCCCTACGAAGATACGTGAAATAAACTACTTTATAGTAAGGACATTAAACGAGTCCTATATCTCCTGAGATATATTTTTAAATCTAAAGTTTTGTTGGAAAAATTAGAAATCAACATTTTGAGAAGTTATTTTGTCGAATATGATGAAAACTACTACTCCTAGGAAGATAAACGATATAGACTACATTACTAGACAGTACAGGTCACACGAGGCTCACCCACTCCTATCTTAATTCAAAAGAAACGCCTCCGAACTGCCAGTATTGCAATAACAATTTAACAATAAGCCATGTTTTCCAACGATGCCCGTATTTTACACCACACCTCAATAGTTAAGCCAAGATATCTCAAAAACCCTTGGAGACGATGATAAGGCAATAGAATTGGTGTTTCAGTTTTTGAAATCACAAAATTTATTGACAAAAATATAACTTGATCGGAAGGGGAAAAAAAAATAATAAAATAAATAAATAAAATAATCAAGTTAAATTTAACGAATATTAGCAAAATTAAATAAAATATAAATGGCGTTGATGACCAATGAAGTTTGGCGCCACTAAACAACCAAACAAACAAACTAGAGTTAATTAGAGCTTTAATAGACATTTGTTCATGGAATAACTTTTGAGATATAGATTTCTCAAAATACATTTACTAACTACTGATTATTCAGTGCATCTTTAATGAAATGTTAAAAAAACCGTTTTGAAACAGTTACAACTTTACTTGGTGGACTGATCAATTTTGACTAGTAATTATACATAGCTTTCATTAAAGTAATCAAAAATTGGGGTGAGATAACTGACTATTTTCTCCTCTTGGGCTCTTGTTCATTTTTACAGGTTTCAAGTTTTTTATGTAAAGTATTCGATCAAAGATTAAACATTTACATGCAAAAATAAACAATATTCCCTGAGACCTAAATCCTGTAATAATTGCTTTTTCTACAGCACTTAAATTTGCATATCCTTCGGTTTCAGCTTTTCAGATTTATTTCTCTGAATGAGCAATTGCTTATTTACTGAGCAATTCACATTGCTTGTTGTTATCCTACGAGTTTTGATAAGCTACAAATAGTAGCTACATTGCTTGTTGCTAACCCAGCAGTTTTGATAAGCTACAAATAGCAGCTATATTGCTTGTTGCTAACCCAGCAGTTTTGATAAGCTACAAATAGCAGCTACATTGCTTGTTGCTAACCCAGCAGTTTTCATAAGCTACAAATAGCAGCTACATTGCTTGTTGCTAACCCAGCAGTGATATGATTTTTTAATTTAGAGACTAAATAGGGAAATATTTTATTTATTATTTTTAGTGCGCATAGTTGCCAAAGTCCTATTTGTTAACTTCATACTTCTTTATTAGACAGGTTTTTATTCTTCAGGATTATTTGTCTAAACTAAAAATGAATTAATCAATTAATGATCTCACTAGAAAAAAAAATCGCTAAGAAAGTATATCCTTAATGCTTTGTTTAAGTGATATTCACATCTAATAAAGATTTTGATTGCTATAGATTATTTACGTTTTAACAAATAAACTAATATGTGTTCCAACTACATTATTAATGAAATGAAAACAATAATATCTCTATATATTTAGCTGTCAAATTAGTTAGTTTAACCGGTATATATTTGTGTTAGCTTTGTTTCTAATTATATACGAATATATCAAGTTTTACTTATTTGCGGAACTTATTTTTCGAGAGCCAATGTTTGCATATTTAACGGAGACTGTAATTGCATTGATATGAAAATCCCAAATTACATCCGAATATAAAATCTTGCATACAATAACGGCAATACAGTATAGTAATATAAAACTATAACACATAATGTTAAAGAGATACAGTTAAATACCTTTGTAACGGACAGCCACGGGTCCAACGGATTTATCCATTCCCGAGGGCTATGAGTGTTTTATAACTAAAATATAATAAGTATATGCAATTATCAAAGGTTTATTTATAATTCTGTATTTTATTTATTTACATAGTTTTATAAAATTAAATATAGAATAAGTTATATAGAGGTGTCCTAATTGAAAAGAAGAATTAAGGGTGTCTAATACAGAATTAAGGGTCTTACACATTAATTTATTCATTATAAATTAAAAAACAATGAAAATATTTCTTTAGACGCGAATATCTCCTAAGTTTTAATGGTCATATCTACGTAGGGAAGTGTTTTCTTGAACTAAAAATATAAATGCTTGAAGAAGTTTGTCGGGGGGTGCGGTCAGCAAAGAAGAACATAAATAAACAAAACCATATTTATTTATTTTATGCCGACGTTTCGACCTGAGTTTCAGGTCTTCATCAGGGCTATAGAACAGAAGAGATAACCACAACATTTAGAGTAACATACAATTGAAAAGGAATAGTATACAAACAAATTTAGAATTATATTTGTTCAATATTTTATATAATTCTAAATTTGTTTGTTTACTATTCCTTTTCAATTGTATGTTACTCTAAATGTTGTTGTTATCTCTTCTATAGCCCTGATGAAGACCTGAAACTCAGGTCGAAACGTCGGCATAAAATAAATAAATATGGTTTTGTTTATTTATGTTCTTCTTTGCTGACCGCACCCCCCGACAAACTTCTTCAAGCATTAATCTACGGTCAACTATCTACACCTCATTAAAAATATAAATTAAAGATCACAATGAATTTTCAGTTAGGACACAACTTTCACTTACTTCTCTACATTCGGCTATTTCTTATATGCATGTGTTTGTCGACGGAATATGGAACATTTCAATGAATATGGCACAAGACTAATAGTCGCAGCCAACTATCTCGTTGAAGAACATGTAAAGAAGGAGATAGTGGCGGATCGGAATAAAGTAAACAAGAGTGGCAGAGGTGAGAAGATAAAAGAAGTGAGACCCCAAAGTGAGAGACGATGTAGCACTGAGTGCCCTCTCTATCTCTGGTACCGTTCTGCCATCAAGAGGAACTAGGGCAAGACTCTTGGTGGCTACGGATCTTGTTCGCAATGGATGAATCTACAGCGGTTAGATCTTAACACTTAATATATACCATAACCCTTAATATATACCATAACACTTAATATATACCATAACACTTAATATATACCATAACACTTGATCCTTTTTAATTAATTTAAGGACAGTTCTCCTGATAGCCATCGGGGTCATATGGAAACTTAATTGTTGCCATGCCAACTCCATTTCCGCACAACCTAATGCTAAATTATTGTGTGAATACACTTAGGTTTTATACAAAAACCGACATTTTAGAAAACCGGTTTTCGAATAGTAATTTTTCCATAAAACCGGTTTTAACCGGTCTCGAATTTTTATAAAAAAAATTTTTGCTCGAATATTTTGTAATTCGAAAAAAATTTTAACAGAAAATTTAGAGTGATTAAAAGCAGTTTTTGACTGAAATTATTTACTATTCAATTTTATTGATAGTAAAATTTTTTTATGCAATTTAGTAATAGAATTAAATAATAGTTGACCAGGATTGTTGTTTGTTATATAAGGATGTAAGTATTTTTATAATAGTGAAACGAGTTATTCAGCAAAGGGTTCGAATAAATAAAACCAACATATTTTTATAATAACCATATTATTTTTTTTAAAAAACAATGTTATTAGATACAGATGGATACTTATTAAAAACAATTAGAAAATATATAACTGCGTATTATATAATGTAAATTATAATCAAAGCCGAAAGACCAGAGTAAATAAAGTTTATGCATACACACTTATTAAAGTCAATTTTAGTTTTAAAGACAATTAAGCAAAGGACCGAGTATTTTCTATTCCGGGCAATTTTGATACAAATTTAAATATTCTATTTATTTTTTTGTTTAATGAAATATGATTTCAGAAAACAGAGAACGTCTATCGATTTGCTATTTAGCCGTGTCCTTAGTTTATTCACAAAATTCCGTTGCCTTTTGAAGATTTTTCATATTTGTATGCGTTTGTCAAAAAAAAGTTAAGAAAGTTAAAAAAAAGTTAATTGTGAATACTCATTTCACAAGATATAATGAAAAGGAACGTCCTGAAAAAGTTACATATAAAGGTATATAAGCGCCTGTTTTCTTTCAATAAAGATTTTTCTCTCTGAAATAATTTCAAAGAAATGAATACTTTGATTGAATATAAGAGTCCGTCAGTAACTAGATTTTTTTTTTCTCTATCCTTTACAACAACTAAAATACATGAGAAATGACGTATGTAGAGTAAAATCTTTGCTGTTTTGGCTTCTTCATCTCCAACTACGGTGACCTCGAGAAACTTGAACTATTAGAAAGCTCTAGTATGGAAAGCTTTCGATCGGTACGTACATAAGATGGATTACCGCCAACCGCAAAACAATTCCAAATACTATTGCTATATCACCTGGAGAAATCGACCTACTAACTCTAGGAGAAGATATTATTTTCAAATAGCCAGTGAGCCAGTCATGTAATACATCAGCAAATGGCAACGTAAATGTATCTTCTGGATTCTATAATATCTTGGAATATGTTTTCAGTCTGTCTAGCCTCAGGGTTCGTTAAAAGTATATAATAATGTGTATGCATATTTACATAATAATTTATATACATACCTACAGAATAATGTATATACATATCAACATACAATAATAATGTATATAGATTTCTATATAGTAATATTCTCTATAAAATATAATTAATAGTACGCGGGGGTCATGCTCGAAAACTACTTTCATTAATTAGTTAATGTAAATGATTCATAGACTGAAGAGACAGGAAACTGGAGGCCGATTACAACACTTACTAGATTATTATTCTATTGGCTCATTTCTAATGAAATGTCTCTTTTAATTATCTCAGAAATTCAAAGTGAGATTGGTGGACTTTGTTCTTTACTAAGTTTATAGTTGACATATTATAATGAGCCGTTATTAATGTTCTCTCTTTTGATAATGTTTACTATCATTACAATTCATTGCAAATTGACACCAAACAATGCCATCAAATGTTACCATGGAAAGACGCGATTATCGTGTAGTTCTTTTTTATTTATGTGTTTGAACTTGGACACTCGGAAGCCCAAGCTGCAAGAAACATTACCACGGTGTTTGAGGAAGTGTGTTGTAAAGAACGGATCATTCGCCGGTAGTTTAAAACATTTTTGGCTGGTGACACAGATTAGGATAATCAACCCAGAGGAAGACCCCCATCAACAATTGGCCACGATGAACTAAAGTTTACTAAGGACGAAAAACCTGACCAAGCAGTTAAAAGCACTACTGAATACAGGTTTATCGACATTTAAAAACCATTGGTAGTAAAGTAAAAAAAAACGTAGCGCTCTACGGACACCTCATCAACTAAATGAGCTGCAAAAAAACGAGTCTTTAAGTTAATCACGAGTGATAAGTAGATGTATACCACAACGGGTGTTGGTCAGGTCAATGAACAAATATCGACGAAAGACCATGACAGGGGCCAAAACCGAATTAACATTCAAACAGATTATTGGTTCGTATTGAGGTGTAGATAGTTGACCGTAAATTAATTACAGTACTAATCTTTCCCTCCTCTGCGACACAACCCCTGATGAAGACCTGAAACTCAGGTCGAAACGTCGGCATAAAATAAATAAATATGGTTTTGTTTATTTATGTTGTTCTTTGCTGACCGCACCCCCCCGACAAACTTCTTCAAAATATTATTGGTTCCTGGGAGATGGTCAATGCCAGGAATAATCCATTGCTCCTTTTTTCCCAGAGGTGGAACCATCACACCCACACTGTGCAGCAGTCATATGGGCAATGCTCCAACAACAACCTGGTTATAGGTCCGTTCCGATCCGAAGACAGACAACACACGAGTCTTACACTTCATGTATCACGACAGTAGGGGTATTCATGATCTTTGGTTTAACATGTTAAAGCGTGTTAAATGGAAAGACACATGTTAAATCGAAAAAAATTGCCTTCTTTTACCGTGGTAAAACGAAATAACATTTAACATGGCTGAGAGTCTGTTAAATGGAGAATGACGTCACACAATAGACCAGTTGAGATCGCCGCCATTTTTGTTGTAGTGACAGCTCAGTTCTTTCGTGTGTTTGTGGTATTCATATCCCTGTTATTAAACCAGAATGGATAATTTTAATGGAACTGCATATCTGAATGATAGAACCTGGAGAATACTTTCAATACAGTTGTCAATTATCTCATCTTGATTCTCTTCCTCACAAGTTTGAAGATCAATATGACACTCATAAGCTAAACTTTCACACAAATTCCACTTTTCACTCACTCTAGGCATGTTGTAATAAATTACTTAAATCAAATTCGAAGTAAACAATAACATGAGGCTCTGGAAGGAAGGTTATAAACATAAAGGCTTATAAAACAAGTTGCTGAGAATATCCGCTAGGGGCTTTTATGCATTTAACGTTTAACATGACTTCAAATAGGGCTGCTCACAATCCTATAGTTATAACATTTAACATGGTAAAACATTTAACATTTAACACAACATCATGAGTACCCCTAGTGAGGGAACTAAACGAGCTGATTTACTAAGTCCTTCCACACCCGAATTATTCGCCAAACTTATCTACCACAGATTTCCATCTGTTTAGAAAGTTAGACAACTTCCTTAAAGTTAAAAATTATAAAAATGATTTTGAGGTCAAAAACGCATTCCCTCACAAAAGACTCAATTTTTCAGTTGTGGAGCTGCAACTTTCCAACCCCAGAAATGAAAGATTCAACACTAAGAGTAAATATGTTGAATAAAAATGTTTTGATTTCATAAAGTTCTTTTACTAAAGGGGTATTCATGATCTTTAGTTTAACATGTTAAAGCGTGTTAAATGGAAAAACTCATGTTAAATCGAAAAAATTGCCCTCTTTTACCGTGGTAAAACGATATAACATTTAACATGGCTGAGAGTCTGTTACTTGGTCAGTTAAATGAAGAATGACGTCACACAGTTGACCAGTTGAGATCGCCGCCATTTTTGTTGTGACAGCTCAGTTCTTTCGTGTGTTTGTGGTATTCATATCCCTGTTATTAAACCAGAATGGATAATTTTAATGGAACTGCATATCTGAATGATAGAACCTGGAGAATACTTTCAATACAGTTGTCAATTATCTCATCTTGATTCTCTTCCTCACAAGTTTGAAGATCAATATGACACTCATAAGCTAAACTTTCACACAAATTCCACTTTTCACTCACTCTAGGCATGTTGTAATAAATTACTTAAATCAAATTCGAAGTAAACAATAACATGAGGCTCTGGAAGGAAGGTTATAAACATAAAGGCTTATAAAACAAGTTGCTGAGAATATCCGCTAGGGGCTTTTATGCATTTAACGTTTAACATGACTTCAAATAGGGCTGCTCACAATCCTATAGTTATAACATTTAACATGGTAAAACATTTAACATTTAACACAACATCATGA
>NW_027112076.1:535306-543808 GCF_000696795.3 Halyomorpha halys | reverse complement strand
TATAACATTTAACATGGTAAAACATTTAACATTTAACACAACATCATGAATACCCCTTAAATAACCTTGTCTGTGGCATTCCATACGAAACGACCGAATAATAATAATATTATAATATTTGTCACTAATAACATGGTCCATGTTGTTGAACGTTCCTTAGGTTACACATTTACATAAAATTTATTGGATGTATTTATTTTTTAGTTCATGCCAATGCCAAGTCGTAAATTCAAACAAATAATTTTTCCAATTGAATTAGAATTGGAGGTAACCCTTGTTTCATTTAATAAAATGGACAAATGTTAAATTAACTAACGAAGAAAAGGATTAATAAAATTAAAGTGAAGATGAGGTTAGTGAAATTAAAATGAAGCAAAAGATAAGGGATAATTATTTTCTTATGATAAAGATAATAATAAGCGGAATTCAAACCTTCTGTTCGGCCAACATATGATCGGTAATCGACTATGTGACATATGATATAAAAAACAAAACAAATCCGCTCTCTGTTGTTTTTTATACTGCAAACAGACAGACAACTTCTTAACGTCTCACCGCACACACGTATCGTCTCCTTTATCTACTCACTACGCACTCGTAGTTGCCAGCATTCTAGCTATCTTCGCCAGCTAAATCATCTTAGCCACGGCGGGCGGACTTCTTCAACTTATCCTCCAAGAGGACAAGGCGGGCGGACGTACGTCCCTTTTGTCGATCTACTTCCACGACAACATCCACTCAGAACAACCACAACCGGGGCCCCATCAATCAACGGTGATATAAGACTTTTTCTCTAGTTTGTATATTTTTTTTTGTTCAATTAATTTTATTTTGTAATATTATTAATCTTTCTTTTTTTTCCTAGTTTGTATATTTTTTGTTATGTTTACTTATTTAAAAATAAAAAATAACAAAATTCGACCATTTCTTTCCCTTTCACGGTTGGGCTAGTAAAGGTTCCTTTTGAACCCCTACCCGCCGTAACACCGGCAATATTATCAATAGAAAGCTAATATTGACTTCCTACATATTTTGATACGAAAAAACTTTAATAAGACCTCTTTTATTATTATCGTTATTGCATTTCATATTACAGTTGCGATCAATCGAGCCGACAGGAGACTTCAGCACCATCGTGGCCGACAAGGGTACTTAAGCACTTTAAAGGCAAACTTTGGTGTTTTAAACATTAAAAGGTCATGGTTGAATAGATTCGGATTTTGTTTTAAACTTCTGAGACTTAAGAGAGCCTCGGTAATGGAATTGCGATTAATTGTTATCACTTCTGTTTCAAGGGACCTACTTAAATCTTTTTCCGCTCAGCGGGGTCCAAAGAGGCAGATCTGGCCCTTGGGGGGGGGGGGCCAATGCCGGAGGAAGAACAAAAGAAGAATGGCCGCAGCTTTCAGAACCCAACTGCAAAAAAACTATTAGCGAATCACCGCTCATGTGCCGCCTCTTTTATTTCTGCTTTCTCCATTTAACGAATAAAGTGTAACCCATTAATATCCTTCACTTTTAACCTTTTTTTTTTTTTTTTGGACATGTATAACTTCTTGTTACAAAAAATATTTCTTGGGGCAAACCGCGTCAGAGCCAACACTAAGTGTTCAGAGGGCCCACTTTTCGCTATATTTTTTTTTTTTTTTTTTTTAACTAACCCGCTGCATAAAACGAACTTAATCAGGCAAAATTAGTATTAATAGTATTTGGGTAGTCGTGCAGATGATGGGCGTTTTCTATGGCGGCTATAAGAAACACTGCATTATAGCTTTAACAACTAAGCCACTTGTTTGGCTAGTTGATTGGTTCGACTATGAGTCAAATATGTGATAACTGGACTTGGTAAAACATATACACAATTTATAATTTGGAATTAATTTACTAATGTTTCGTTGTATTCCACATAATACAATTTGTGATTAAGGTGAATATGGTATCTGCTGCAGTTACTCACTAGGTCTGACATGACAGTATTTTGCATAAACAACAATCCTGGTCAACTATTATTTCTTTGTTCTACTAAATTCCATAATAAAATTTTACTATCAATAAAATTGAATAGTAAATAATTTCAGTCAAAACCTGCTTTTAATCACTCTAAATTTTCTGTTAAAATTTTTTGTTCGAATTACAGAATTTTCGAGCAAAAAAATTTTTTACAAAATTCGAAACTGGTTAAAACCGGTTTTCTGGCAAAATTACTATTCGAAAACCGGTTTTCTAAAATGTCGGTTTTTGTATAAACCCTAAATGTATTCACACAATAATTTAGCATTAGATTGTGCGGGTATGGAGTTGGCATGGCAACAATTAAGTTTCCATATGACCCCGATGGCTATCAGGAGCACTGTCCTTAAATTAATTAAAAAGGATCAAGTGTTATGGTATATATTAAGTGTTATGGTATATATTAGGGGTATTCATGATCTATGTTAAAGCGTGTTAAATGGAAAAACTCGTGTTAAATCGAAAAAAATTGCCTTCTTTTGCCGTGGTAAAACGAAATAACATTTAGCATGGCTGAGAGTCTGTTACTTGGTCAGTTAAATCGAGAATGACGTCACACAATAGACCAGTTGAGATCGCCGCCATATTAGTTGTTGTGACTTTCAATACAGTTGTCAATTAGCTCATCTTCATTCTCTTCTTCACAAGTTTGAAGATCAATAAGACACTCATAAGCTAAACATTCACACAAATTCCACTTTTCACTCACTCTAGGCATGTTTTAATTAATTACTTAAATCAAAACTGAAGTAAACAATAACATGAGGGTCTGGAAGGAAGGTTATAAACATAAAGGCTTATACAACAAGTTGCTGAGAAAATCCGCTAGGGACTCTTATGCATTTAACGTTTAACATGACTTCAAATAGGGCTGCTCACAATCCTATAGTTATAACATTTAACATGGTAAAACATTTAACATTTAACACAGCATCATGAATACCCCTAGTATATGCTGGACTGGCAGCATAGTCGCACTAGGTCTTGAAGTAGTGAAGCTACTTTCACAGTAAAACACGTTTACACTATAACAAAAACTTCAAATCACACTAAATGTCAGATACCATATTCTACTTTGAGTGCATAAAAAAAAACTGTAAAAGATGGTACCATCAGGTACCTGAAACATGACAAGGTAAGAGGAACTCATATTCAAGTGAAGATGCTACCTGTAGCATGTACCTCTGTACCCCTGTACCTCCTCCATTATGTGCTCTGACATCCATAAAAAAGAAAATTGTGACTATGAGTTAGTAAAAGTTTTATTTTTTAATTGGAATATCGATAATAAATACCGAAATTACTGGTGATATTTACTTAGAATAACGTAATCTTTATATATATCTGCTATGCCGAAATTTGGATTCAATATTATTGACTAAATATTTCTCGATATAAATGGAATTTACTGTATTTTTTTAAGCTGCCAAAATAATTTACAGGTATGAACTTTTATGATGTGTGATTATTTTAGAAAGCAAATTACGAATGATTTTTTCTTTGCTCATCAATTTAATACATATACGTATCAACTTTTCAAAAAATTTTGTGAGAAATTATCGATATTCCGTTATAATCGAATATCAGAGACCAACTAGCGATATTGCGGCAGTATCGAAATCGACATCCCATCCCTACCGTGTTAAGGCATGCCATAAATATTGAGATAAGGCTCTTCGACTATTTTTACAACCTATCAATACGTAAGAAAGGTCAGCCTGGTAGAGTACTTTAGATAACATACTTTGGTTTATATTAACATAAATACAAAATGAAGCGAGTTATGTTAAGAATCTTAAAAACGATAATGAAATCCAATCAGGTCCGACTGTGGGACTGTAATTGATTGAAAGCATGGAGCGAAGGGATCTAGGAGAAGCAGCTAGTATCCCTCTGTCCCTTAATACGGGGCCATTATCTTGTTCATTTGAATAATGTATCTTTAATGGTAGTTTTGGTTTGAAGGAACAGAAGGAGACCTTGGCTTGTGTCTCGGGCTTTCGAAATCTAATTGACCGAGTTCCGAAGGCGTTGGTTCTTCCAGGCATTAACAAACCTTCCACGGCTACCGGGAAATCGAAATGGCTCTTTAATTATTTTGATTGTTGGGACAAAGAGAAAAAAGGATCAAGGAGCAGAAAATGGCGCGGTTCCGATCCACTTAATATCATTAAGTTCCTACAATCCTGAGAAATGGACTCGATAATGGCCATCTTTTGTCCACAATATTAAATGGAGACATGAATGCCCTGGATGTGGAACGACTTCATTGTTTACAAGTAACGGTTACAGCAAGATAAAAAGTTTTATTAATAAAAATAATGGGGCAATTTAATAGGAAATAACGGAACAATTGTCCTTTAATGTCGTGGAAATGGCTTAGTGTAAAACTGGAGGCAATGAAAACAATCACAGCTCTAACTAGAATGAACACAGCCTCGAGCAGATAGCATTTAGTGTCGATAAACTGAAACAATTTCCTAATATTTTGTAATTCATTAATTTATCAAACTAACTTGATGTTTAGTTAATATTTTAGGGCCGGTGGCACCATGGCAGTTTAAACCACGATTAGTGAAATCACGAGTAAAATAATTACCATTCACTTAAACTTCACATCTGGCAGTAAACTTAAGCGGCCAAAGATAGCCGGTTAAACTGAGATTAAGAGCAAATTTGGGTTTAAGTAGGTAATCATACAAGGAACCTTCTACAGTTCCAGTTAAATCCGTAATCTAGCGAAGGTGTGTTGTACTATTCCGTTTCTTTCCAAATTCAATAAAATGTATTTTATCGAGATAGACAATTGACTGCGACATTTGTCCTCTGACTCCATAGAATTACCAGGGAATAAAGAAAAAAATAATCCGTGTTTGACCAAATAATTTTTTACAGCTGTCGGATGAAGAATTTTTTCAGCTATTTCGACAGTTAAATTGAATAAAAATAATATATCACTGTGAATGAATTTTATTTTTTTTACTTTATTTATTTTATTCACAACTGTAAAAGCATTTTTACAACCAGCGAATAAGATGTACAGAGAAAAAAAATAAACTAAAAAAATCAATAAATAAAAAAACAAATGTCATGAAGGCATGAAGGTTAAGGCCATTCAATGATGCCTCTCCATTAAATTTTATTTTTTCTTTTTTTTTAATAATTTATTTATTGATATTTACAACTGTATACACATATATACAACAAATAAATTTCCTGTAGGTGACATAGTAACATGATAAAAACATGTGGAGAATCTACCCACTGATAGAACTCCAATAACATTTCTAGAGGAGAAGATCTCGAGGCCATCTTCTTTTCAGACGCCTAGGAGGATTATTAGGTAATGAAGGAGAAGCCAGATAAGAAACAAATGGATTTGGGTGGTTGAGAAGTTTATTATGGAAGGAACGGTATCTGGTTCTGGCCAAATCGGCAACATATGGAATATTGAGGTCCTGATGGATGACTTGATTTGTGACAAAGTAAGGAGCATTAAGGATTTTGGGCTGTAAGGATCGGATTCTGGAGGAATTTTATGGTTTAGTGGAGCCCCAAAGCTCAACTCCGTATGTCCAAATAGGCCTTATAATAGTCATGTAGATCAGTCTTTTGTAATGGATTGGCAATTTAGACCGTTTGTCTAGTAAATGTTGCAATAGTCGGAATCTACGAGCAGTTTCATGTCTTTTTAGTCTTGTATGGGGAGAATAAATATAGATTTATATTCGTATAATTATTAATTCGTATTATAAAATTTATATTTAAAAATCAATTTACGAGGTCCCTATTCCAGCTCCTTCGTAAACGTTGTCTCGTATCTGGTAAGTCTCGTGTTGATAGTCCTTGAATTAGTGGGTTAGTGTGTATTAGTAGTGTGCCGTGAAACCGTTTATATAATGATTGTTTGTACGTAGGGAGTTCGTAAGTCTTTGTGTAAGTTCTTGCTAATGATCAGTCTTAGTAATTTGGATTGAAATTGTTGCAGTTTCAGTAAGTTAGATTTTTCGGCATATCCGTAAATTTGTGCACCTTAAGTCCAAATTAGTCTGAGAAGTAGTAATTTTGATCGTTTATTTAAAAGATGAAATAATAATTTAAGTCGGAAATTTAGCTTTTTATTTTTTTTTTTTTTTATGTGGGATGTCCATGTAAGTCGTTTGTCCAATGTTAATCCACGGTATTTTACTGTGTCTGTTCGGGTTAAACTTCGTTCGTTTAGAAAAACAGGAGGACATAGACCAATAACTTTTAGGCACTGATTTCTCAATGTTTATTCCTGTTTTCCATTTGATAGACCATTCTTTGATGTGAGCTAGGTGTATTTAAATTGTTCTGAGGCTTGTGTTGGGTCGCTATGCTTGGCTAAAATGGCTGTATCGTCAGCATATGTGGCCGTGAGAGTGTGATCCATTGTGGGTAAATCGGAGGTATACTATGCGTATAATAAAGGCACTAGTATAGATTCCTGCGGAGCTCCAACTTCTGCTGCGGAATATAAGGATAGTGATGAGCCCTGTCGAATCTAGAAGTATCTCTCTTCTAAATAAGACTTTAGAATTAGATAGTAGGTGCCGGGAAGAACTCTTTTCAGTTTATAAAGGAGTCCTGTATGCCAAACTCTATCCAATGCTTGCTACACGTCAAGGAAGGCACCTGTTACATAAAGTTTCTTTTTGAAGGCAGATGGTAAAGTCTATGAATCGATGAAGTTGATGGGTTGTAGAATGGCGATGACGGAAGCCGAATTGATGATGAGGTAGGGTTATCTCTATGAAAGGTAAGAAGAGTAATGGAAAGAAAAAACAGAGTAAAAAAAAAAAAAGTAATGATTATCAAGTTCTACCAATAATGTATAAGCATTTTTGAGAACTCTAGCGCAATCTACCGACTGCTATTTCAGTTTCAAGTAACCTTGGTAACTTGGTTAACAATACTGTAGATAAGAAACAGGTCGCTAAGTTACCGAAGTTTTACTCAACTCTTGGACAAAGTTATACAAATCTTAGTTTCATCGGAGATTGCAGCAACCAGCCTTTAGGAACACTAGCTGTTTAGTAGCAGTCTCAGGAGCACTAGAAATGTGTTTCTGTTTTTTTGGACTTTGATATAGATATTGATTAGTATAGTGCTCAGTCTTGGGCAATGAAAAAATTTCTTTATTTGGATTGGGATGACCTGTTTAGATGAACTGCTTGGTTGAACCAATAAGAGATAGTTGTTCACAGAAAACAACAGTTATTATTAATACTTTTTTAATAATAACCGATATGAAAAAAACGAAAAAACGTTTTATGAATTTGGAAATTTTTTCAATTAGAAATTTATTATTTTTCAATTTATTTCTATTATTGTTTATTTAAAAAATCATTATGCATTTACGAAAAATGGTATGAGCTAACATTATTTTAAATAAATGAATGGAATATGGTCAGTGTGCGGTAAAAAAAAAACTCAAATAGTAGATAATTATACTATTTTATTGAGCCTTTATTAGGCTAATAAAGGCTCAATAAAATAGTATAATTATTTACTATTTGAGTTTTTTTTTTACCGCACCCGGACCATATTCCATTCATCAATACACACGGTCAATCAATAATCTTCCAGTATTTTAAATAAAATGTAATCAAATCCAAGCAACAGGGAAAGACCTACCATTCATTCGATTATGATGAGATTTTCTGAGATTGTAGACGTATGCAACAAGATTCAATCATCAATCAATTCCCATCTACTGAATTCGATAACGCATGCGCTCGTCCTATAAATTTTATTTTCGCATAACAACTCACTATGAAATTTAAGTAATTATGCGCCCAAAATCAATATAAATCGTTAAAAAAACTATAAATGGAAAGGAAACCCTTTACTTGCCAATTTTTTTTTTAAAGTAACATACTAATGGTAGTGAATATTCATCGCATCAGAGTCACTGTACATTCTTATAAGAGCTAGATAAAAAAAACAAATGGTAGGTTTTTATTGTTTTCTCCAATAATTTGAAATTGATTTAGATAAAAGGGACTTTGATTGGATTAAAATTCCTGAACGGCAGGGCTGTATGCAAGAGCCGACGAACTGCATTGAGCTCAGGGGAAGGCCCAACGGAAAATTATAGTTGCTGGCTCCTTTCTTTTTGCTAATAATGGCCAGGGGCTATTGAACCACACTCTGTTCCACAAAAGCATTTTTCGTTATTTTCTTAATAATGAGTCACCTCTTTTATAACCAAAATTGATCTATCTTATTACCAACTAGTCAAAAAGTTTAAATTAAAAAGTCTCCGGAGTACATGTGTCAATGTAGCTCGCGGTTTTATATTTAGAGCATCTAACCATAAATGGTTTTGAAAATTTCGATTAGAGTTCTGCTGGACCATACCAGTGGCATACAGTTCTGCTGGACCATACCAGTGGCATACAGCCCCGCTGGACCATACCAGTGGCATACAGTTCCGCTGGACCATACCAGTGGCATACAGTTCCGCTG
>NW_027112076.1:534140-535066 GCF_000696795.3 Halyomorpha halys | reverse complement strand
ACCATACCAGTGGCATACAGTTCCGCTGGACCATACCAGTGGCATACAGTTCTGCTGGACCATACCAGTGGCATACAGTTCCGCTGGACCATAACAGTGGCATACAGTCTACTTTTTGAAGGCATTGTTGATTTCTAACCTTATCCATTTCTCTATAACCAGATCCCTACTTCAAACATTTCCTTTGGAATGACATTTTTTTTTTTTTTTTTAATTCTGACAGTTTATTTGATTTTAAGACGAATTCATATTGGTCACTTTTTTGATTCGACTCGTTCTGTAGGCGTTAATCACATAAACCATTAACAAATGCTCCCTGATTTTGACAACTATAAAGAATAAAATTGAAAACTATAAACAATAAAATCGTTTAGTAACTCAAACCATAAACACTAAAATCGTTTAGCAATTCAAACAATAAACAATAACATGTCCTCATAATTGAGGCAATTCATGGTTTAGCCTTCAACATCCTAACAGTCAATTTAGTCTCCTTCATCGGTTGAGGAAATTCATATTGTGAAGACGGATTCTTATATAAGATTGGATTTTAAAATGACTTTCTTCTATACTATGCGTTTTTTAGATTCTTCACACCGTAAAAAACTTTGTTTTCTGGTCCTGATGACCTACAGGAGAGGTGTCCTATCAAAAAGGTGTTGGATATGACACGGGTCCTACAGAAGAGAAGGTGTCCTATCAAAAAGGAGTTGGATATGACATATGTCCTGCAGGATTGTGTTAGATACGAATTGGTCTTTAGAAAAGTGTCCTATTCCTTTTATTCGTATACCTATTAATTTTTTTTTTGCTCCACATCTGTAAAATTACATCAACATTACAAATCCTGATAGAACATTATTTAAAGTAGGATAAATATGCTAAAGTATGAGTTTACCTAACATAGCGTTTTATAGTAATAGTTC
>NW_027112076.1:526540-529176 GCF_000696795.3 Halyomorpha halys | reverse complement strand
AGGTAGTTTACCTAACATAGCGTTTTATAGTAATAGTTCCCGAGGTAGTTTTTCTAAAAGTATTTAATAAAGGAAATCATTAGATAGGAATTTCTTTTGGGGACTTTATGTCTGAGGATTTATTATACGTACAGGTGTCTATTAGCAGTCGGATTAAAGCTTGTTTAATGTACTATAAAGTAGTTTATGACATCTTGCTATGTAAACTGTCGTCCATTGGGATGCCAAGATAATAGCTGAAGGCAATTGTCCAAATATATATATATATATATATTTAGTAATTAATTAACATTGAGTACTGCAAAACTATTATTAATATTGAATTTATTTCCAAAGGTTTTTGTTATTACCAGTTTATTAATTATTGAATATGTTTATTACTGTAGAAAGTATTGACTATCCAACTATAGGAGTATTAGTAGTTTTCTTGATATTTGCTAAAATAAATTTTAAAAATGTTGATTTCTAGCAGTTGGGTAATAAAAAAAATATATCTCAAAAATCATTAGACGTACAAGTGTCTGTTTGCACTCACATTAAAGCTAGCTGAATGTACTGTAAAATAGTTAATAACGTCTATCTATGTAGGAGTAGTAATTTCTTATGATATTTACCAACATTAATTATAAAAGTTGTTTTAAAAAAAGTTTTTGGTTTATAATATATAACTATATCTGAACAAGAACCGTTAGATTGATAGATGCCTGTATATCCATTTATTCCAGCAATTCAAGATAATTTTATGTAGTTTAAGAGGTTTATCTTTTATTTTAGCAAATATCATGAAGATAAACTTAATAAAATACTTTATATCTTGGGAACTATTGAACATAAATAGCTCCTTTAAGATTCACATTTCAGTAAATTTACTCTTCTTGAATACTCACTTCGGCGGTACATGTACTAAAATTTGAACGACACAGAGAAGATTAGTATGGCCCCTGCGCCCTCACACAAGACTGAAAAGACAGGAAACTGCACGTCGATTTCGACTACTACAGAACTTACTAGACAAACGGTCCAAACTTCCAATCCATTACAAAAGACTGATTTACATGACAATTATAAGGCCTATCTGGACATAAGGCGTTGAGCTCTGGGGCTCCACTAAACCTTCGAATTCCTCTCGTATCCAATCCTTACAATCCAAAATCCTTCGTAAAATCCTAAATGCTCCCTACTTTGTCACAAATAAAATCATCCACAAAGACCTTAATGTTCCATTTGTAACCGATCTAGCCAGAACTAGATATCAATCCTTCCATTACAAACTCCCTAAACATTCAAATCCATTTATTTCTAATCTTTCATCCTCTTTTATTCCGGACAATCCTCCGAAGCGTCTGTAAAGAAGATGGCCTCGAGACCTTATATTGTAAAAATGTTTTTAGAGTGCTACCATTGGGTAGTTTCTCTACAGCATTGTACCATACCATTATGATTTCCTCAAATTTACTTGATGTATTATGCACAGTTGTACATATCAATAAATAAATTTAAAAAAAAAATTCTTGAAATTTTACTATCTTAGGTTGTCTAATGTTATAAGAAGTTTTAAGGATCTCCGTATGAAAAACTATTTTTTTAAACGTTTTCTATAAGCCACCAGTTTTTATTTCTCTCTAACTATACTTAGCAGACTCTTTGAGTTAAATTATAATCTTGATTTATATTTTGACTTGTAACTGCACTTAGTTTTCTTTAAAATAATCAAAAATTGTTGTGAAATAACTTCATTTTCCCTTTTCTTGGGCCCTTGAACCAATATATAGATGATATCTTATTATTGAAATTGTGCAGTATACTGAGGTAACTTACTTATTTCGGCGATTCAGTTAGCAGCTCTGGAATATATACCAGAACTTCCAGTTTGTTTAGCAGTTGGCATTTCAAGCTAGAGGTTGACGAAATAAGAAACATTAAATTATTTTTAATTTTTTTTTTTTTTTAATGGCTTTATAACAAGATAGATGAGACAAAACCGGCCAATCCGCCGACAAGTGATCAATACTAATAGCAAGAACCACAAATTAATATGGCAACTGGGTGGTTGCTAGCACGCTGGAGTTGAGAACACGCCAAGGCAGTGAACCCGAAAATTAATCAGCTGTCAATTTGGACTGGTTCAAAGGATTTGGATCGTTGGCTTTAGAAATGGAATTCCTCATCTACATTCATATCGAAATATTGTCCGCGGTCATCGATCAAAACATAATGATAATTTTAAGTAAACATTATATAGCTACTATATATAATTTATATATAATAATAATAATAAAGGCTTAACGAACCCGAAGGTTCGATGCCGATACCACCAAACGCTCCCCGCATACATCCTTCCAGTGATGCCCCTCCAAACCCAATTCCACTAAATCCTCACTAACACGTTTCGGTCTACACCTCGGACGTTTGCCCGTGGGTTCAGTGTTTTTTTACCATTTTAGGGATCCGCTCGTTAATAAGTCCTACAACCTTAAAGGTGGATCCACATGTTGGCAGCTCGCCACGGATCGGAGGCTTGTACAAATGCTCGGTAAACATAAGCCATCCACATGTCAGTGTTATTCAGAGAGGCAAGCATGGGGGACGTACAAGTGGTTTCAGCCACTGCACTGGGATTATATTATTTTTATTAC
>NW_027112076.1:520887-526195 GCF_000696795.3 Halyomorpha halys | reverse complement strand
TATAGAGTAAAAAAAAATGAAATTATATACTAAAATAACAAAAACAATAAATTAAAAAAACCTCATAGATTACTACTATTTATTTTAGATTAATTGAAATTACACTATTTAGTTACGGGGAGCGGGTTGGATCAGCTTGACTTCAAGCCGGTACTCCAACTCGTGTCGAATCCGGCTGAGACCGATTATTTATTTAGATACTGAATCCGTGAGTCAACAGTCACGGAGTACACCACTCAACGCGTACACAACTCAAAACTAACATCACTGTTTTTATCAAAAGAAAAAATCCATTAACCTGGAAGTTTTATTGTGATATTGATAAATATCACTAGTACACTAACAAGGGAGGATTTTTCATGGTTAATTTTGCGCCATATTTGTACCATCGTTCTTAAGCGGGAGGACATAAAGAAATAACAGAATGAGTCATACATAGTTGTGAATAACAATACCGGTTATCTGAATCAGTAAGCGATAAGTTGAGACTGCAACAATGAGTCACGTGCACTCTACCAAGGTTTACATCGTTTATGGGAAAGATTTCGTTAAAATGTCTAAAATTATCATCTTTTTCTACTCTCTTAAATTTATATTCTCCGTCTGTATTAACTTAAAGGTGCCTCTAAACGTTTGCCAAACTATGACAAGTTTATGATAAAAATACAAGGAAATGATTGAATTTATAGGTTACTAGCAGACCCGGCAATGCTTCACTATATATACATGAAGTGATAAGATGTGGCATAAATATATATATATATATATTTTTATATTTACAACTTTATTTATTAATATACATTATAATCTGCCACAACATTGTGGGCAATAAGTAATAGATTCAACACTATTATTATATTCTTACTAAAATAAAATAAGAATGAAAAATAAATAAATGAAAAAAGTACATAAAATCTCTCTTAAAATATATACAAACAGAAGGGTGAAAAAAAAATAATCTCAAGTCACATTTACACTCCTATATACAATATTTACACAATCGACCCGAGGATCCCTGAGCCTACTCTATCCCCCACGTGTGAGGGGTAGAGCAGAGCTTAAAAGGTCCCAGGGCATTCCTCTCTCTGCATTACTGGTAATGAGCCAGTGGAGGCTGATCAAGTGCGTAAAAGCCGCAAACACTCAACTTGAGTGGAGAATCTGACCATAGACAACTGAATTTTGAAAATTTGGTTGGTATGAGGTCAAGGACAAAAGGGATATGAATGTCATGGTGTAGTGATCTGTTGGAAACGTAATAAGGGAACCCAGAAAGGTGATCGAAGTTTATGTGATTATATCCAAAGGATTGGAGGGAAGTAACTCCAACCATTCAGAAGGAGCTCTGTGAAGACGGTAGCGTCGCATCGAGGTCCTTCCACGCTTAAATATGGCACAAACACAAAGGAACAAGGTACAGAACAATAATATGGCACAAACACAAGGAACAAGGTACAGAACAATAATATGGCACAAACACAAAGGAACAAGGTACAGAACAATAATATGGCACAAACACAAAGGAACAAGGTACAGAACAATAATATGGCACAAACACAAAGGAACAAGGTACAGAACAATAATATGGCACAAACACAAAGGAACAAGGTAAACAATAATATGGCACAAACACAAAAGAACAAGGTACAGAACAAGAATATTTTATGTGAAAGAACGTAAAGTTTCAATAAAAAACAAAGGAAAAAAAATTGTATAGACCATATTAGGCCTAACCTTTTTTATTTCACTTGCCTAAATATGGAATATATCGTAAGGGAAAGAACTCCTTATTTTAGGTATTTTTGGAAAGTGCTTATTTGCATTTTATATATAACGCTTATTTGATAATGATAATCTATCTGATTTTTGTATTTTTTTAAAATCGCTATTTAATCACAAAATATGCATTTAATTTAATTTTAATTTTTTGGTTGAACAAAAGAAAAACCAAACCATTTTTAGCATGACGTTAACCAAAAAACAAAACAAAAAACACATTAAGAGAGTTATTTTTATTTATTTATTTTTTTAGTCTCTTTTTGTTATTTAAGCAATTATTTATCATGAGTTATATTCCTCATCGGTCTATTGCAGAACCTAATTGCAAAAATACAACCATAAAGACTTCACAAAAGTTGTTTATCCAAACGCCAAAATATGACAAAACAAGAAACATTTGGTCAAAGCCTGGCTAGAAGGGATCCAAAAATTATTATCGCATCCAAATAATAGATTATATTTTTGTGAAGACCACTTATATACTCTAATCCAAATAATAAATTATATTTTTGTGAAGACCACTTATATACTCTAATCCAAATAATACATTATATTTTCGTGAAGATCACTTATATACTCTAATATAATGCAAGATACAAACTGTAAGTTCGTTAGAGGTTATATTTACTCCGAAAGACTACTTAAAGTAACAAAAAAAGTAATGACTTGAAAAAAAGTGAAATTTTCATTCCGTCTTCCTTCTTTTGGTGCACAGATTAAAAACTTATTCATTTAGTAAGAAATGAACCCAACTAAATAAAGATTTTAGAGTAAATAAAATGAAAATAAACCATTAATAGACAATATTAATATATATATCAGATATAGCTTCATTTATTTTTTAAATACTATATTCCATTTATTTTATTAGTATTTTATTGGTGTTGTCATTTCTCCTATTTTATTTTATTCTTCACCTCCCTCTCCTTCCATTTATTTTATAATTAAAATTAATGAGGAGAAGATGGTTGGGGGGTGCGGTCAATGAAAAACACAAATAAGTATGATTAACTTATTTTAATGTGCCGACGTTTCGGCTAGAGTTTCTAGCCTTCTTCAGGGCTAAAAACAAAACAAGATAACAACCACAGTAAGTGTAGAAAAATAAAAAAATATAAAAAGAAAGTATAAACAGAATAATTTTACACATACAATGAATAATTTTACAAAAAAGAATTAATAAAATGAAGTGATGAGAGAAGCGGGAAATAAAATGTATACATAGGTAATTGAAAAAGTTAACTTTAACTTACTTAAGGAAATTAAATAAAAATAAAGTTATATAATGCAAAGAAGTATGAACATATTAGTTATTATTAATTTAAAATTTAAATATGAAAAGAAAATGAAAATTGAGAGGAAGAAAATATATGTAACAATAATAGATGATAAAGAGGCAAATTATAAGTATAGTGTACAAAACTTATAACGCGGGTAAGGAAAATGGATAAAAGTGGAGAAAATAAGGAGAAAGAGTAAAATAAAGAAAAGGGCTTGGATGTTTTGTACACTATACTTATCATCCACGGTCAACTATCTCTCATAATTATAATTAAAATTAAGTTTAATTAAAAAAAAAAAGATATTCGTATTTTTTTTTTTTTCCGATTTTTTAAATATTCATAACTATTATTATTTATCCTATGAATAAGCCGAGAGAAGAGAAAGGCCATGTGGCACGTGCTACGAGAGCAGCCCCCGATGTCGCCCGAACACACACGACCTCCCCACCCTCCTATAGTTGGCTCAGTCCGCAGCAAGCCTTCCAGTTAGCATGTGATAGTGTCCACCTGACTGCAAGTGACAGTGTGTCGTGACATTCGCAGTGTGACAGTGACAAGTTACAATGTTACGAAATGCCGAGACATGATTCTCCTACACGTGTTCTGTATACTTGCGTTCTCCTTCGCCCAATCCCAGCAGTGCGATTGGTCCGGAAGGTAATTATTTACATTATTTTATTTATTTATAATATTATTAGTAATTGGATGAATATCTTTTATAATCAAATTACCAAATATTTGTTTGTAAATAATGTGTAACGAAAAACACTTTGGATTGTACTCCTCCACCAGGAGGTTGTTACCTGTACAAATACCTGAACCATTTCCTTCTTAGAATTTAGGATTATAAATATTTGGCATCCATATCTCAAATATTGTCATAGCTTTAATACAAATTAATTTAAAGTACTCAATATAAACATAAGATTCCTGCGTATTTCATGTAGTGAATTTAGTTGTAGTTGTATGGTTCAAATATCAAACAAAAACATAAACAAATATATCAAGTTGTTTTTGACAAAAACTATTAAGGATTATTGGACATTGACAATAATATTAAGAATTGATCAGATTAAATCCATAAGAATAAACCGAAAATTGTATTTTTAAAAACAAATATATAATATATTATAGATGAACATCTGAAGCACAATCGAATCGCTTTTTAATTTAAATAGTAATATTTCTTTAAATATGAGACGTTTGCCGTAAATTCAGCTTATAATTACATGGAAATAAAACTAACTTATAAATCTAATCTCTTAGTATAATTTTATAACTTTAACGACTAAAGTTCTTCAATATTAGTTGAGTTACTAATTATATGATTATTTTAGGCCTTTTCTTAAGTAATTAGGCTTAATTCTGAGAGCCCATGTCAATTCTTTTCAAATTTTGATTTTTTTTATACCAAAAGTTTTCAATTTAATAGACCATTAATTCTACAAAGACCAATGTCTAATACCAAACTAAAATAGGTTATATGTTAAAGATTTAAATGTAAATTTATGTTATATTTCGAAGATTTACTAAATTGAAAACTTTTGAAATGAACATAAAGTTATATTATAGTACTTAAAACCATTTATCTATTTATATTTCTTGTCATATCCCTGGTCCAGGAAGGAGCCCAATAATTTCGATTTAAAAAACATGATTTTTGTGTATTTTCGAACCCGCTAAAACATTAAAGTCAATTTCACAAAATTTACAGTTGTTTCATTATACTTAAGGAGCAGCTATATGTAGTTGCTTCACTACTTAAATAGCTGTTTTATACATTAACATATTTCAATAATTATAAAAAAAAAAACTATGTACCGAAACTATCATATATCGATTTATAAGATGTTCAGATTTAAAGATTCATCAAAGTAATGGTTACTACCTGTGTCCCCGGACATTCAAGTCCCATCATCAACATTGGTCTCGTATTGTCGTCTCGTTGCAGCCGTCACATCGGATAGATCAATCCCAGATGACAAGAAGCCACCGTAACATCGGTTTTACACGGCCCCCGATTACAGGACTAGGAGGTCCCAAGGTACCTGTACCTACACCTGTACCCCTGGCCCTGCCATATTCCTCCCCATGTTCTGCCAGGCGGTCCCTTGGAAACCCAACGCTCCTCTAATTGACGGAGTGGCAGCTCTCGTAATAGGGACCACATGACCATAAAGAATTATCTATCCCTCCACATGTTCAACGTGTACTACTTAATGAGTCTCATTTTTATTATATATATA
>NW_027112076.1:508345-520722 GCF_000696795.3 Halyomorpha halys | reverse complement strand
AGAGAGAAAGAGAGATATGGATGAAATTTATAATTAATGAATAATAGATTTCTGACTGATACCCCAACAGAAAATGCTCTTAAATACTTGTATATAGTTGCGATTGGCCTAGATTTGTTTTAAAGGAAAACTGTAATTGTAAGAAAATGGTCAGGGTAGCGGTCAAAAGAAGAACAAATAGGTAATAACTATTTTAATGTCCGACGTTTCGCCCAACTTTGCAGGGCTTCATTAGGGCTGTTCAAATTCTGTAATTGCTTACCAAAATGTTTATACTGGTAGAACATGCTCTAACTTGTTGAATATGTTAACATCTTTTGATCATTTAGTTTTGGATTTACGCCACATAGCTCTTAACGGTTGAAATGTCTCAACGAAACTAGTTGACTAAGTAAAATTATAATTTTAACTATTATAACTTAAAATAATAAGTAAGCATTCTGAGTGGATTTTCATAGAAGATTAAATTTTATAGTTACTTGGTTTCAGAATACTTTATTCTCTAGCGCGATCATTGTCGAAGATGAACAACCCTCCTAAAACTTCATACTAGAAACCATTTCAATAGTAAAAAAGATTTTCATTGATAATTATATACTTACTAATTATATACTACTAATTATATACTATAAATATTAATAACATCTACATGAGGTACACAACTTTTACCGAATTTTGGGAACTTACAAGCCTGACTAAGAAGTGAGATAGAGAAAGCGGCATTTTTCAAAAGCCTATCTCTTTTCTATCTTTTCCCGGAAATCTAGGACCCCATCAGTCTGTGACCTTTGTTTCTGCTATGTGAGCTTGATATCTTCCGAAATCCTAGGAAGCAGAGGATACTAAATAAATATGTATTGTACGGGTGAAAGGAACTACTCCTCGATTCGGCGGTGGAGTGAGTCAGTTGCGTGTTGGGGGACACAAAAGGTATTTTTTTTGCTGTGGGTTGGGCGAGACACCTCCGCATTCTATGCAGCAGACAGATTACTTTTCAATACCAATCTCGTCTTATGAGGAGTCGAGGAGCGGAGATTATGAATAGTGAGTCCCGAATTTACAAGTTAAAATAATAGGATTCTAATTTCTCTAGCAACCAGTAATGCACTATCGAGTCCTCCAATAAAAACCGTTACATAAAAAAATCAAAAGTTGATATTTGAGCGCGCTTCTTTTCACTTATAATCAGCCTGTATGCGTTTCCAATACTGCAATAACCTAAAACAATTTCTAGGCATTTAAAATAAAGCTTTCAAAATTCCGCTGCTTTCACACGTTTTTGACTTCAATAATAATTTGTATTTATTGATAAGTATTACTATCTGCCACAAGCTGGGACTATAAGTAATACTGAAAAAATATCACATTCATACCATAATAGATACAAATTATAAATAAAATAAAATAAATAAATATATCTAAACCGAAGGTAAATACATACGGTAAATGTATACGAAGTAAGGATAAAATAGAATAATTATAATTTTGAAGTAATATAACAATAAAATAAAAACACTAATAACATTTACATTATTATGTACAATATTTCAACCTCAGGATTCTCGAGCCCTCTCCTAAAGGAGTAGAGCAGGGCTCTTTGAGATCCCAGGGCAAAGGGGACCGCGTCACTGATAGTGAGCCAGTGGAGGCTGAGTAAGTCATTTCTCACATTAATTCATGTTACTAACAACACAAAACTCTAATCTCATGAAATATTTTAAAATGAAATTTACTCTCTGCTATAAAGCATGTATAATTTAAAAAAGGGGCTTGGAAAAAAAAAATTGACCGTGAAAAAAATTTTCACTTAAAGGCCTTTTTTTGGAATTTTTTTCTGAATACGATTGCTGAAATATATGCATATGTATTTCTATAATTGAAAAGATTGGAGAGGAGTTCCAGTTCTGAGAAGCGACTTCTGTTCCTCTTAACGAGCTGAGCTCTTCCATAATTTATGTAACTGAGGTCTTCTGACAGCCCAACGAGTTCCAACAGCTCTCCATTCCATCCAGTGGAGGTTGTGGATGTCGAAAGTGGTTCTGCCAGGGTTAGGGTGAAGTGAAGAAACACATTATCAGGTCAGGTCCTGTTCCAACCAGCAGTTTTAAAAAAAATATTTGAAAACTCAACAATTCTTCAATGGTTTATAATTGCTATTCATTATTAAAACTGCATTTAGATTAGATGCGCTCGGTACCCGCGAGAACCTCCTAGGAAAAAATAATTTCTTTGAAAGAGATTTTCTAATTCAATCTATACAAACCTATAGCAAATATCCTGGCTCATGAAAGTGTATTCAAGTTCATAAAAATCAAAATAGAAGTAAACTTTCTCATGTGTCATTACTTCATGTCATGAGATTGCCTACAGTCCTTCGTTGGTAGGACGCAGCTGCTCGACCACCATTTGGTCCTTATTATATAATATCATTATTATTTACATTTAATTTGTTGATATTTTTTATAATATAATGGCCGAGGTGGCCCGAGAGGAAGGCAGTAAAGTAATGCTAATGTGTTACTGATAGTCCTTACAATTATCCATTTACGATCTGCACTTTATTCTTCCATCAACTTAATAGCTCATGACGTAATTCACTTAATATTGCCGACTAATCTCTAATATAATTGCCCCTTCAGTAGTACTGCAATATAATTGCCTCTATTGTAGTACTGTAATAATTACAAGATAATGTTTTCTATCGGTGTAATTACATTAATAGCCTCTTCCAGATAGTGTCTAGTTCTGAACGCTATCGCGGTATGGAGGTCATACATTATCATACTACATTTTATAAATTACAAGACTGAGTCCAACTTTCAAAATTAATGTAGTAGTTAAAAAGGGTTTTTATGTAAAAAATTTCCTTTATTTAAGAAGACTTAATTATTGTGTTTAAAATTAAAGAAATGTTAACTGAAAACAAACGTGGGGATGGAGCAAAAGCACCTTTTGATTTGAGGCCAAATTCAGAACAACTCGTACCTATTGGTTGGTACGAGTTGTTCTGAATTTGGCCTCAAATAACCCATCCACTCGCTTGTTCATGTGTGATTTTGTCATTGTTGTAGCAAAGGTGTAGAGTATACTATAAAGGTAAGGTTGTTGAAGTGATAGAAAGAAACATCTCCTTGCCCATTCCCAATTCTCACTAAACAATAGCCATAAAACTTTCAAAACCTCTTTAGAGAGCCTCCAAATATTTTGGCAGGACCATATTTCAACCTACCCAAACCACCTTGATGTTCTTGGAAAGGTGTGGTACCTGTGCCTTCAGTTTTATTGCAGGTAGACAGAACAGGTCTCCTTGTTTCTCTTCCTTGTATTCCATTCCTTTGTCTGCTTGAAAAGGCCACTTGAGCGCTAGTCCGATGTTAATATGGACGAAAGGCTCTATTTAGTTGAGGAAGGTTTATAATGAATTTCAATTATCTTACACCCAAATGTAAAAAATGAAATTTATAAAATCAGGAAAAAACATCAGGGAAGTTATATCCATTAGAGTTTTTCTATGTTTTCCAACATGATGAATACATTTCTAAAATTGTCAGTAATTTAAGCAATTACCTATCATACGAACATTTTCCTAAATTAAGTAGGAACCTTTTTTACTACGGACCTTCAGTAGGCGCGATTTTCCTTATTTTGCAGATAAGACTAAATTGTATATTGCTCGATTATAAAGAAATAAATGGTGACTCGAAAAATGTAATGAATCTACTGAATTGTATCTCAAATAGAGATGGGCCTAAGTGAGTTCTATTCTGTATAACACACCCGTTTGGGTATATTACATCATCATCATAGATTAAAAATTTATAATTTAATTATTCTCGAATTGAAATTTTTTTTCTCTTTACTTATCCATATATGGAATATATAGTATGGGATAGATAATAAAGGCTATAATATAGCTAATAATATAATAATAACAAAGGCTCGCAAAGTGGCCTGTGGTATGTGAACAGCCTAGCTGAAGAACCTAACAAAGTATTACTTAGGGCGGTGAGTACATGCCTCGGAGGTGACTACAGTGCATGTACCCCTTTATAGACTGCAGTGCATGTACCCCTTTATAGACTGCAGTGCATGTACCCCTTTATAATGGTTTTTTTTTAAGGCCGATAGAACTTGAAATTGTAAAAAATAACACAAAAAATTAAATTGTAATCAAAATTTTTTTTTATTCGAAAGATCAATACGTGACATTAACATTTGAAAATGATTTCGGGCATATGGGCACCGCGGCTGTTCTTGACGAAGCGCATTCTGTAAAATTGTGTTCAGCGATGAGGCGCATTTTTGGCTTAACGGGTTTGTTAATAAGCAAAATTGCCGCATATGGTCGTGCGATTTGACACCTCTCGATTATTTCCTGTGGGCTACGTGAAGTCACTGGTTTATGCTGATAAACCAGCAACAATTGACGCCTTGGAGGCCAGCATTGTTCGTGTTATTCGTGACATACGGCCAGCAGTGCTCGAAAAAGTGGCCCAAAATTGGACGTCCAGAATGCGCTTCGTCAAGAACAGCCGCGGTGCCCATATGCCCGAAATCATTTTCAAATGTTAATGTCACGTATTGATCTTTCGAATAAAAAAAAATTTTGATTACAATTTAATTTTTTGTGTTATTTTTTACAATTTCAAGTTCTATCGGGCTTAAAAAAACACCCTATAGATTATGATTAAACTCATTTAGTTCTTTAATACCAGATAGGTAATTAGGTTCTCATTCTACTAGTCTCATAAAGTTTTTTTTTTTTAATTTATTTTTTGATATTTACAACTATACATAAATACATCAAGTGAATTTGAGGAAATGATAATGGTATGGTACAAGCAAGTAGAGAAACTACCCAATGGTAGCACACTAAAAACATTTTTACAATATAAGGTCTCGAGGCCATCTTCTTTAGTCTCATAAAGCTTAAAGGCCGAATTTCCAAAAACTCTTCCTCTTAAATACCTTTAACTTTGTTCATAATTTTCGCCTTCCCTGGTCTTTAAATATTTCTTTATTTCGAAAACCATAAAAAAGCGTCAAAATACTTAGGGACGTAACGTAATATGTGAAAGTTGTATGATGCTCAACAGATTTTATTCTATTGCAAATCTTGATTTTGCGAGGAAAAAAAACTGTGTATGATGAAATAAAACGGAGTTAATTTTCAGTATTAGCTCACCAAAAAAAAAAATTACAGATAGGGGAAAATTATCAAATCAAATTTTGTTGGCGACATGGGTGGTGAGGAAAGCTGTGTGAGTGAACATAGTAGATAGTTCTCATAAGGTCTGTTCTGCATGCGTAGTAAAGATTTTGTCCTCCCAAAACCAGTACTGCGCATGATCCGGTCAGTCAGAACTGTGTGTTGGAACATATTGTATTTAGAGCTCTTTATATTCAAATTTATTCTAATAATAAAACTTTGTTATCCTGATTCTTATTTTAAGGTTAGGAAGATGGCGTGTCCTATACTTGAGCTCCTAGGATTTATTGTCCTTTCCCACAGCCGAGGTGTGTTTGCTTGGAAATTATCTTATAGACCTTTCTTATCAGAGGCAGTGGAGTCCGTACAAACATCATTCCCGAGCAAACACCATTCCTTAACAAGAGTACATTCCCAGCTACCTTATCTAGCAACTGGACAAATCGCTATTCGGCTCACAGGTACGGCTCAGCTGCTAGGAGTCGTGATACGGTATTAGCCTCGCGCGGGGGCCCCTAATGGAAACTGGACTGTGGCTAATTGAAGCTATTCCTTCTCCCGCCGTCTTGAATCCTAATTCTAGCTCGCTGCAAAGGGAGCAAATAAAATGCAATTGTTTTAGCTTCTACGAAAACAAGAAAAAAAGTAGTTCTTTGTCGTATCCCTTCTGGGAGGTAACCGGGAACAAATTGTACTAATGGAGCGATAAGAAATATTGTAATATTAAAAATCAGCCCAGTGAATGTTTTACTTCTGAGGACCACTTTTACGACAAAGTGACAGTACTTGTTCACATGCTGCACTGGCATCGCTGACAGTTCATGATAAAAAATAATGATTAAATATAAAAAATAGAAATTTACACAGTAGAAAAACATACACACAACAGAAATATAAAGGTTGGTCTTACGAGATATTAGGTTTGTTCCAGCACTATTTGTGACCAGTATCCAACTAACGGATTAGCAATCCGTTATATAGCAAACACATTATATTTGAGAAATACTGTTCAAAGATCTAGATATAAATAAAAATATTATTTGAGATTGTATATTAAAAGTAATAGACCATGCAAAAATATTTGAAATCTATAAACAAAAATGTATAACAGATATAGTTATGGTATAGAATAATAGTAAATCATATATATTTAACTAAATAAATAATAGCAGTGACATATAGAATATGAGAAATAAGCAAATATAATTTTTAAAAAATAAGAAAATGAATCTGTACCACTACAACCCATGGAGAGTTAAGGGCACAGCCTTTAGTAAGCAAGTACTGTTACCAGGACCAACGGTTGTGTAAGGAGCCCATCTGGTCAGTATCAAGCTCCACCGCCGGATTTTTACCCTTTCATGAGTACCAACTTTATGAGGCTGGGTGGAACCCGAAGGCCTCCCAAACCCACAGGGCTTATGCAGGGCTACAGTAGGGGTATTCATGATGTTGTGTTAAATGTTAAATGTTATAACTATAAGATTGTGAGCAGCCCTATTTGAAGTCATGTTAAACGTTAAATGCATAAGAGCCCCTAGCGGATTTTCTCACCAACTTGTTGTATAAGCCTTTATGTTTATAACCTTCCTTCCAGACCCTCACGTTATTGTTTACTTCAGTTTTGATTTAAATAATTAATTACAACATGCCTAGAGTCAGTGAAAAGTGGAATTTGTGTGAAAGTTTAGCTTATGAAATGAAATGAAAAAATAACTTTATTCTGGGACATATGTCCCCTAAGAATAATTACATGGTTCATATAGTGAGATTTTTATCTGGCGAGCGTTTAGAAATTTTCAGATATTAGAATAAAATTACATTGTTTTTTTTCTCAAATGTATCATTAAAATTATCCATTCTGGTTTAATAACAGGGATATGAATACCACAAACACACGAAAGAACTGAGCTGTCACAACAAAAATGGCGGCGATCTCAACTGGTCTATTGTGTGACGTCATTCTCCATTTAAGAGACCAAGTAACAGACTCTCAGCCATGTTAAATGTTATTTCGTTTTACCACGGTAAAAGAAGGCAATTTTTTTTCGATTTAACATAAGTTTTTCCATTTAACACGCTTTGACATGTTAAACCAAAGATCATGAAACCGGGTCCTTGGAGTTTTTATCACAGTGCCTTACCAATGAGCTACCCACCTCCACAATTAACAAATTGAATATAGGTAATTAATGTTTGTCTGTATAGAATATACACAGAGGAAAACCAAAAAAAGAATGGCGTATCATGCGCAGAACGGTTTTTAGTTCCTTAATTTGTATTCCGTACTCACCAGCCAGTTTGATTATTGTTAAAACTCTTGTTAGAGCAAGCCTTATTAGAATTGACAGATCACTGTGAATGTAGTCTCCACGTGACAGTTGACATCATAACTGCTACTTTTAAACTTCCTTAATCAGCTCAGTAACCATAAAAACCAGACTTTGCTTGTTGATGATGTTGGTCCAATCAGTTTCAAGTTGATTGGTATCAACGGAATATATTCAAAGATAAAAACAAGGAAGTTTCTATCTTTCTTAAGCTTCTGTTGATTATAACTACAAAGGACTTGTTTTACGACTATATAATGAATTTATAAGTTTTCAAAGTGGACTATATTTACTGCAACTTGAGAGTATGACGGGCTTTGTAGACCAAATGTTTCTGATGTACTTCTTTAAAGAAATATATTGTTATTTGTTAGGAAATTGAATCACTTTGGTCTTTCTCCCCTTCGAAAGCAGACGCGAACGATTTTTTCATGTACAATTGCAAAACTGACAAACTTCCACATGCTCAATCGTGTGGTTGGGCTATTTGGCCTGAAATTGGAGTCCCATTTTAGGCACAAATCAAAAGGTCAGTACTGTTTAGAAATGCCAACTATTCTTGCTCTCCTTGCTTGAATTAATTAAAGAATTTAACCTTCAACATCAATAATTAACTCTAGTTTAAGATTGTGAATTTACAAATCAACAAATTGGGTGCATATTCATTGTTTGAAATCGTGTCAGCTAACTTCAAGGTTTATTTTTTATTTGATCATCACAGGACATAATATCTCTAGGTAATTAAAATAACAAATAGCTACCGTGTCCATAGCTCCGTTCCAACCGCTTCTGGCTGTCTAGAACTGTACCGAGCATGCGTAGTACGGGATTTGCCTAGTGATTAAGGTATCAGCTATTTAGTCTACTTTTATTTTGTTTCTTTTTACAACGAAAATGGTGTGAATGGAAGCTCATGACCTACATAGGTCTGACGTCAATCTTTGCCTTCCTGGAATACAAGGTTGTGAATACCGACGTTCCTTGCTTTCTGTGTTCCAAACATTTATTGATAATCTGCTTTTGTGACAAGTGGTAAAGGTATAGACTCAGCTTAACATTTCCATCTTTTTCAGTTTTAACCATTTGATGTTCTTCGCTTATATGGAGACATTATATTTTTATGAAGCAGTGACCTTTTATCTCTATCGAGTGACTGATAGTAAGAGCAAACAGTGTGACTAAACTTGTTATAGATCTGATAGTGGTAGTGATATAGTTGTGATGTTAGATAGTGGCAGTATACTTGTGGTAGCTCCGAGATGGACAGCACTTAGCTGCCTCCTGCTATCTGCTGCCGAACCGTGTGACGAGATATAAAAAACAAACAGATACATAAGAACTAATGTGAGAGATGGGGACAAACAGTTTTCACACAGTGACATCTGTGCGTCCTCTGCTGCCAAGGACTCCGTCAATAATGAACTCTACTCTGTGACTTGACGGGGGCGGGGGAGGGGAAGGGCTTCATCTCAAATAGTTCAACCATGGAACGGCGACTAGGTTTGATGTTGAGGAGGTCAAGAACCGCTCGACTAGAACCCTTTGCCTCTGTTAAACTTCAATGTACAAGGAGCAGGAATTTTAATGTCTTTTTATTATAAAACTTTATATTTTTGCTACACCATTGGTAATTTATGAAATTTGTAACTGTATTGAGCAAAAGTTATAAAACCTTTCCTAAAACCTATAATAACAAATTAGAATAAAAAATTATCTCACTCAGAAATAAAAAGTTACAAGCCATTACATAAGTAACATACGACCTTACTGCAATGCCATCTTTATAATGAGAAAAGTAAAAATAAAATAAACTAATAACAAACAAACTTGTTTGAAATATTTACACATATATACATTAACAAATAGACATTTAGCCAATAGAAGATGAATATACATTAGTAGATAGATATTTAGCCAATAGAAGATAAATATACTTTAGTAGATAGATATTTAGCCAATAGAAGATAGATATACATTAGTAGATAGGTATTTAGCCAATACAAGGTATATATATTAAAAAAACTATTAAAAGTGATTTTTATCATTAGTTGTGTATAATTCTTACTTTTACAGTATTATAAGTTACAAGCCATGACATAAGTAACATACGACCTTACTGCAATGCCATCTTAATAATGGGAAAAGTATAAATAAAATAAACTAATAACAAACAAACTTGTTTGAAATATTTATACATATATACATTAGCATATAAACATTTAGCCAATAGAAAATGAATATACATTAGTAGATAGATATTTAGCCAATAGAAGATAAATATACTTATATTTAGCCAATAGAAGATATATATATTGAAAAACTATTAAAGGTAACTTTTATCATTAGTTGTGTATAATTCTTACTTCTACAGTATTATATTTTATCTTCTATTGGTATCATATACTATCTACTTTATTTATTATTATGTATACCTCCAAGTTTGTAATCATTTTTCTCTGAATCATTTATATCTCGTTTTGTTTTTTTATCCTTGACGGAGAACTGAAATTCAGATCAAAACTGACCGCCCTCCACTCCGCACAATTATAAACTGACCACCCCCAAATGGTTCAATTATAATAAGTATATAAATATTCTATTTATAAGTCTGTTGACGAAAAGTTGTGAAGTAAAAAATACTAACATATTGGGCATTAAACTCACTTAACTTGAAAATGGGTTATATCAAATGAGATAGGAACAGACAGTTATCAAATGTGAGAAGCGAATGGAGGAGTGTGGGGATTGTGGGGAGGAAGGACGAAGCCCCCTCCTATTATATACTTTCATCTTCCCCATCTTATATCATACATATTCATCCCTCCCTTCTCAGGGATCAAATTATTTAAAAAAGATAAAAATGTCCAACATATTCTAATGGCTGCTAATGCATTCCTACACGTGTTTAATTACTGTTTCAATTAACTTCATTCTCACGGAATGAAATAGAACTTGAAAATAGGATGTTTTCTTGTTTCGCCTTCGGGCACAATGTCGTCCTCTCCGAATGTTTTTTCGCGACCAACATGTCTTTTGGGGTTTTCTACCTTTTTAGCCCACTTCCCGCCATTTTGCTTCCCGGTTGTTAACTAAAAGAAAATACATTCATTCAGCTCGACAAGAAAAAATATTTATATTTTTTTCTAATTGCATTTTATCAAATTTCCTCAGTATCATTTGATATGGATAGGTTGGATAACGATCCTGATATACTAAACCTGACAGAGAAGCCCCGCTGTTATCAGATCCGAAGAGACCTAATTGCCGATCCGAACCGATGGTTAGAAGCCAGCCGACCGGTTAGTGCAAAGTCTACCTACCTCTTTCGGGACTATTATAGTTTTTTCTGGAGGCTTTCTTCTCCCGCAACCCTTCCATCCTTCCCATTCAGCCTTCAAACTCCCTGTTATACTTCTCGACAAAAAGGACGTGTCTGGAAGTTGTTAAACCTTGTTTTGAGGGCTCTGTCGGTATTCTTATAAGCCTATAGTATCCATTACATGATTGGTTTATTTACATTATTATGTAAACAACACTTCCATACATAAAACCATGATTGACGCATGTGCCTGAGCCAAATAACAAAGAACCTAAAAAAATAAAAAATAAAAATTAGGCAATCGATACCGCGTGTATTGGGTAAAATGATCCACAAACCGTCTTCCTTATTACATATACTCTTTGGAGACATATTCTTTGGATATTTACTCTTTATTTGCCAGACCGAGTGTGAAATAAATTATATAAATCCAAAAAAAAGGTGAAGAGTAAATATGTAAAAGACAATAATGAGCAATATGAGAGAACATTTTGCCAATCAGTGTGCGAGAGGTCTCCAATGGTTTCCACATTCAAATATAAAAACTGACCGAAATATAAATGGTGGCGAGCTCAGCTGTTGCGTGACGTCATTCTTCATTTAACAGACCTAGTAACACTCTTAATCATGTTATATCTTATATCATTTTAACGTGTTAAAAGAAGGAAATGTTTCTCCATTTAACATGGTAAAATAAAGATCATAAATACCCCTAATACACATTGATAACAGGCAACGTTTAAACGTTTAACGTGTCCAATCATTGATCAATTACTTCGTCGGTATGAAAGTTCATTATTTTCTTTTTTAGTAACATAATATTTTGTGTTTTTAGTCCGTTTTTTATTATAATGAATTTAGAGAAACTTTTGGACAATCCTGTTTAAATAATTTTTTTTTTAATATTAGCTAATATTGATTCTTATTCGCGCCAGACTTCAAACTTTTTCTCTTTGCATTTTATTATAAAACAATAAAAATATTACTATTCAAAAATAATAGGCCTGACTTGAAGGTGTTTGGAAATGAAACCGTGGCGCCGTTGAGAAATAAAGTAAATCGTGAAAACAAGTCAGGAATAAAAAATGTTAAAAAGGTCAGCTTGGAAATAAATAGGATTTGAGGTAATTCAGGAATCGTGGTCGGCCAATCCTCCTTTATTCCCAATCACGAACTGCTCGCTTTTCTAGCCATCATTTTCAATACCCGTTATTTCGACCAAAACATCCGCTACTTATCAAGTAATAAGTATATTTTATCCAGGTTTATAATGGGCCTCATCCTTGCTTAAAAAAAAAAAAAATCTGACGCAAGGAAGGCTAACAAAATGTGATTTCTTTCAAAATTTCCTATTCTTTATATAAATTTAGTCGATTGATTGGAAAAATGTTTCCCAATTTTTTTTTTTTTTTTTTATATTGATAGATATTACAATCTGCCACACAGTTGTGGGCAATAGGTAATAGTGATGGATGATCTCATACGTACTAAAATAAAAAAAATAAAAATAAGAAAAGTA
>NW_027112076.1:488680-508256 GCF_000696795.3 Halyomorpha halys | reverse complement strand
ATGAAAAATAAATAAATAAAATAACATAATGATAAAATAATATATACAATATTTACACAATCGACCTGAGGATCCCTGAGCCCACTCTATCCTCCACGTGTGAGGGGTAGAGCATAGCTCAAGAGATCCCAGCGCATCCCTCTCGCCGCATCACTGGTAATGAGCCAGTGGAGGCTGAGCCAGTGCGCTAAAGCCGCAAACACTCAACTTGAGTGGTGAATCTGACCATTGCCAGTAGACCCAAATTAGAAGAGAGGTATCAGTAAGAGTGGTTAATGTCCGTTAATTTGTTATTCAAATCGCACGTTCAAGATTTGAATAACAGATATATTTGAGAAACATTTCATCCGAAAAAGCTATATTTGGAGTTACTATTAGCTCTAATTCGTAATGTTAATGATATAACAAATCCACTATCGAACACCCTACACCAGCGCCCCCTCAGGTGCGTTGGCAACAAACCAGCAGCCAATACAAATTAAGAAATGATGTGCCAGGACACTTATTTTAGTTGTTAAGTTTTTAGGTTTAAATTAAATACATTTTTAAAAACAATGCATGCCCGAGTACATTATTAATTTCATAGAACGCTCACTACAACATAATTACAAACTCAAAAATTCCTTAAAATGTAGGCAACTAAAGAAGAAGGAGACAGTGTGGAAATCGAAATATATATATCCGTATATATATATTTCAGTTAATAACAAAAAGTTTCTGAAATAGGGATTATGAAAAAATAAATATATATAATTTGTATCATAATATATTATTATAATATCATAATTGTATTATAATTTTCATTATAAAAGGTATTTATGATAGAGGATTACAATATCAATCATTATAATTCCTGCGTTGATAAATTATAATTGATAACTAAAGTTAATCCATAACTTAATTATAAATTTATCTGTCTCTTAATCTTTTACTGCTAATAAAATTATGGCATTAATTTTATTAATTAATTTTTTTTTTGTTATAGGTAAGATTTCCCTGGTCTATTTAATCTCTAGATGGAATGAAATTTTACTGTGGATAAGTAACATTTTTTAAACTTTATTATCTTTTAATTGAACTGATTTTATAGCAATTTTAAATTATGAGAATGATAATAGTATTTTTTGAAAGAGGTAAAAGACTTCTTGGTGTACAATTTTTAGTCAATTGTTTTATAACTCCCATTGTAGTTTATATTAAACATTAGTCTTTAGTGGAAGTACCAAATTTTTTATATTTCTTTTGTTACAAAAATTTATATTATACGATTTCTCCAGATGAGAATAATCTTATTTATTTATATTAATAAATTTTGAACCTGCTGAGAATACAATTTAACAAATTAATATTATAAAATAAAATTCTTTAATATTTTGTATTTATTAATGGTTGACCGTATGTAGATTGGAAGAAGATAGTCCGGCTGGCGGTCAATAAATGTGTGTAATAGCTTTATTGGCCACCACACGGACTATCTTCCTCAAAATAATAATTAAAGTTACTCTGGAGGAAGTTTTTTTAGAAATTCTTTATTTGAGTCGGCCTCGGCATGGAAAGCTTGATCGACTTTATCAAGTCGTTTTGGAAAAAAATTGAAAAATCAATTCTATAATGTGGCATTTTCAGTCGACTAGGTTTTTTGGACTCTAAACTTGAATTTCTGTCAAAAACACGAATTCGAAATTTCGCACGACCGTAATACTTCCCCTTACTATATATACTTTATATAGAAAAGTGAAAGAAAAATTGAAAGGTTGCTTGGTGGGAATTATTTGTACCAAAACTAGGTCTATCCATTTCCTATTAATGTCTGCTACTTCCTTATCTCCTTGGCATTGGACGAGATGAACCCTAAAGATAATAATGATACGACACTTGCCAGTGGAAACACAAGAGCTGGATCATTCCCACAGTTTCCATAATTAGACCAACAGGTGAACCTCAGGTGTGGATGGAGGTTAGGGCTAACAATACGGGAGAGATGTTAGATTAGGAAGACTGGGCTATTGTCTGTTGTGGGGCAGCATTAACCAGGTGTTCGGGGGAGGCTTCCAGGGAACCTAATTTATATCGCTAGGTCTGGGCCGTGAACGAGGATATTCCTGTCTAGCTTATGGAGGCTACTGGGCAACAAACACTAGTGTGCCACATAGTGCTCACCCGGTCACGTGATAGGTCGATAGATTGAGGGCAGGCATATTAGTAGAATTTTGTTCTCCCCTTAATTTCTTTCCGCAGCTCAATAAAACCTATTTTATCATTATGTTATTTTATTTATTTATTTTTCATACAGATAATTTGATTATGTTCATCTTGTCTATTCTTTTGTTTGTATATATTTTAAGAGAGTTTTTTTTATTACTTTTTTATTTTATTATTATTTTCTTCTTTTTTTAATTTTTTTTATTTTAGTATGCATGAGATTATTCATCACTATTACCTATTGCCCACAACTATGTGACAGATTGTAATATCTATCAATAAATAAATCTATCAATATATTCATTTAAAAAAACCAAAAAAAAAAAAAACCTAAAATACGAATATTCAAAAATAATCGGAGAACACAATTTGTTTTTACTACGTCATTTTTTATTAATTCGATTTGTGTTATTACGTCTACTGTTCATTTTAAATGTAATACTTAATGTTTATTTTTTTCACTTGTATTTACATAATTTTTAACCCTACCTTAGTTTACTTTTTTGTATCTTATTATCCTACATGGTCGAAATATTTTTAGTTGTTTTGTGTCTTTTTTTTAGCCCTAATGTTATAATGTTGACAGATTGTAACGTCGTCGTACACCCAATATAAAATATAAATAAATAAAAAAAATAAGTTCGTTTTTTTTTTTCCAAATGCTTATCACAAAATGGTACAGAATCAAAAAAATGGCGAACTTGTAAGTTGTAAAATGAAATGCTTAAATTTCATTTTATTATATTACACATATATGGCTGATATTAAATATGTTTTCACCATGATTACATTACGATCCTGTAAAATATGGCATTTTATGAAGTTGAATAGTTTTACGATCATACTTAGGTAGATCAGTACCAGTCCTTTGCAATTAACTGTCACTGTCTAGACCTATCACATCTAAACGCAATGAGCTGTAGTTATATAAGTTATTAGAAGGTGTGACTTATAACTAGCACCAACCTTACATATAACTTGTAACTTCAGTGTTTCCTGTTGGTTGTTTGTATTCCTTATACAAACATAGTATACACGCAAGGCTACCTGGGCACTTTATCATAATGACACTACAAACTAAAAAGCTGCCTGTTTCTAAATGGGAACAACTATTACCAATATTGAAAAGTAAACAATTAAAAATCAGTACGGTACAGGTCAATCAAATTGTAACTGTACAAACTACACGGCTAATGATGTTAGTTTTCACTTTATTATGAAACGTTGCCATGATGGAAGTAAATATTCTCACAGATTGGTCGCTTAAGAAGCGGGATTAATCGAAAAGGATGGATAAGTATAGGTTAGCTAATGATAGCTAATGTGGGGTTCATGCAAATTTAATATAATCCAAATTGTCTTTCAGAAAGTGTTTTACTTTAATTCTATTATTTTCCTGCTCGGGGAGAAAGTACACATGCACTTTCCCAAACTTTTACCTCTCGGCTGTAACTACAATTGACATGAAAGAAGTCAGATTAATGAGCGCACTTTGATTGGGCGAAAGTTGACCCGTGACTTACTACCCTGGAGGCTCCGACCGTTTCTCACAAAGATCTTGCAAAGGGCACGAGGAGGGTGGGAGATATTGGGGTCGATTCTACTCCGGAAAGAGAAATCGAGCTCTGCCAAATCCACTCCGGGCGATATTACTCAATTTTGGAAGGGGGAAGTAATCGATTGTTGTATAGCCATCGATTGTTTGACCTGCTATTAGAATCATTGCTGTTATGGACTCCCGCTTACCTTGCTGTTATGGACAGCTTTAGGAGTGCCCTACTGGTTCACATGGCCTTGCCAAATTATCAACAATCGTCCCCCAACTGATATGCTAATTCTTACAAAAAGGTTTGGTCAAAAAGGCAACATTCCTTATTTTATTTAGTTTTTTTCTTTAATACCTGTTTAAGGAAACTACCTGTTTGAGGAAAAGGTATTTTATCATGCAGACATTTTTATTTTTTAACAGTTTCGTCTTAAACATTAAACTTAAAAAAAAATAATTTGAGGATTTAAATAATAAATATTTGGATGAGCCAAAAATACTTGGATTAATAAACTTCAGGACTCTGAGGACAGCTCCTTGTTACGTCACACTGTTGATGACGTCAGACGGACTCATTACAATTCATTCATTGACAGATTCCACTCCTACATGGCGTGACATCGATACTCATGCTCATAGCTTCCGTAGGGGACCGAAGATAAAGGAGCTGAATGAGAGACCTAATAATTAGAATCAATCCTGATGCCTCTTATGTGACTGTCTTAAACTGTTGTTCATCCAAATCATTTTGTATTTAAGCTTTTTAACTTCTTATAACACTTTCAAAAACTTTCTGGGGCCTCTAAATAGATTCTCATGAGCATAAGACTGAATAATTGTTAGGCATAATTTGATGGAGTTTCTAATAACAGCTGGTACTTGAATTCCTTTCGATAGAGTCGCTGCGTATATTAGCTTTAGAAGCGGAGTGATTCCATTTAACTATCGCACCAAAACTGTTACCTTCTGTAAGCTGATAAGTAAAGTCTGAGTACAAACGTACTCTGGTCAAGGAGAAAGCCAGTAGGTTAAAAGTACTACATGCTCAATATCTGTTGGCCAATGCCTTCCCGGTGGAGGAATCCAATCAAGAGGTGGCTTTGGCGATCGGAAGAAGAAAATTGTTAAAATGTTTGAGATAGCGCCCTCTTTGGGCAGTTGGCCTGTACAATCTTACGAGTACGTAATTACTTTGATCTCCGAGCTGTTCCGATGGTTTGGGTCCATCTTAGCTTATTTTAATTAGCAATCTATATTTATTGACATTATTGCAAAATTTAAATTTTAACTCCATCTAAGACAATTACCTCACGATTGGCACCCTTTACCTTTCATTAATTAGTTATAATTAATTTATCTTTTTAGATTTCTTTATTATATTATATGTTCCTCTGTTGATGGTCTACAACACTAATGGACCAATTACCGCAGGATTGGAATCCACAACGAAGACATAACGCCAGCTCCAAAATCGTGCTGTTTTGCAGCTGCATTTGTTGCCGCCAGCCATTTTGAATAAATGCGAAAACACATTCATCTTGGTTTAAACTTGTTACAGCACCAAATCCGTTCTTTGACTATATTTTGAGGAAGATGCATTGTGTACTGCACCTCTCCCTAGTGGAGGGGAGTACCGATTTGGTATTTGTAGCAGCTTTAGCAAAGCGAAGATAAAGCAATTATTTTATAGAAGTTTCGTCTTCATCTTTGAAATGTTACAGTATTTACCACGATCTGTAACATACATACATCAGAGATGAAATACATGTCAAATTTTTATCAATTTTGGATAATTACAAATTTTAATTAATCAGTTTTTGTTCTACTCAGAGGTGTGGATGTGGACCACTAGTGTAGATGACAACCTCTTGGACAGATGTCCTTGCTGGTTTCTGAATGAAATAATTCCGAACTATTTTTCTGAATTTGTCTCACTTCGTTGTTTCACTGAATATTTCAACAAGAAATGACTTTGATAGGGCCTTTCCTACAGATTAAATATGTCTACTACTTAGCTCAGATGAACCTCCAAAACAAAGAAATGGATGATGCAGAGAGCCATACCCTAAGACTTGCGTAAGGTAGCGCTAGATAGTGGTCCGATAGTACTCCAGCTCCAGACCCAGCTCACGAAGTGAAATCAGCTGAGACCTCCCTCACCTCTGACCCCCTCAGGCACGATCGCTGCTACTGCTCAGAGTGTTATTGATGGATATCTTCGGGGCTGTACAGTACAGCTGTAGATTTACCTCTAATGGTCAAAAATTGTTCCAATAGCTCATTGTCTGCGGTTACTCTTAGATGTCGATCCGAATTGTACTTTTTAATGGTCAAGTGTTGTAAATAGAAAATTCTGGTAATAACCGAACAAAGACACTTAAAATGTTAGGAATATGTATTAAAAAGTGATAATGGACAGGTTGGTGCACTAATAATATTGTATCGTAACTGTTACGACTGAGGTCACATTACCTTGGTGTTTTAGAAATGGGAAAGGGGTTTACTTAAGGATAATTGATTACCTTACAGTTGGCCGATAATATTCCTGACCTGTATGACCTGTCCTCTATCCCAGTTATTCCTGTTGCTACTTCCTACCTCGCCAAATGTCCTGTTCGGTACACTCTTTGAAAGTAGAAACACGATTAAGAATTTTAAGATTTTATTTTGTGAAAAGTGAATTGAATTCTACATGATCAGGATGTTTATACATATATTTTTAAGACCTTGGATGGTTACCACCGTTCGAGACATACCTAAAAGCAGTATAATTTTCCCCTTGAGTGTCCTTATTAACTTGAATAAAGAGAACAGTTCTGAATTTCTGGCCTGACTCAGGAAGTCACGGCTGAACAATTGCAGCAGTAAGGACAAACGTCGCGACCAATTTAGGCAAATCTTCCGCAGCGCCCACACACCTCCCCCCGTGTACAGCCCTCGCTGTGCTAATCAGTTGGATGCCCTGCCGAGTGTCAAGAGTAATGAATACAATTTAATGGAATGTTCTTAGGAAACCGCGAACACAACTGGAGGCGCTTTTCAGTGATTACAATTAATTGAGATCTATGCGAATTCTATTAGTAAATGGGCAGTTTGTCCTCCAAGTTGGAGTTGTCGCAACCAAAGCAGGCAGCCGCTGGATTCTCGATATCTTTCAACCATTGCTACGCTTTAACTCGGATATAAATAAAAATAATAATAACGAATAGCGCTCTATTATACAAAAAAGGTTTTTAGTGATCACTGTGTAATATTTTATGCAATGCTTACAGTAACGATCGCTATTCTCTGAATGATTTGTCATGATTCCAAATAAATCACAAGGGCATAGTTTAAAAGAAGTCGGTTTGTAAGTAACATGGAAGGAAACAATGTTTATCGTATGTGGCTCAACAAGTAAAGTACAAATTTAAATGCTAGGATAAAAACTTGAAATTTATTTTTTTCTGCTTACACTATATTGAAATAAATAAGACCATCTGAACTACACAATTCGTGTAAATTGCAGTTGTACAATTCGAGGAACAGTTGCGGTGCTTAAGGATGAGTCTAAAGTAAAACACAACACTGAGGTGACGTTTCGTGTCAATTGTTCCTATATAGCTACATATCTTTAACAATTCATTTATTTACAAATCCCAACTTTACACTTAATTATTAGAAGTACCGTTCAAAATTAGTTTAGTAAGAAAATGTACAATTAATAAGAGAGATATATGTATTCATAAAACTAATTAAATATAAATAAAGTTGTGCGCTTTTAAGTAACAAAATATAATTTACATTTATCGCCAATAAGCAGTTTTAAGTTTTGTCGAGGTTTCGTTGTTGTGGTTCTGTTATAGTTTACTGCTAAAATTCCTGAAACTAGGATTTGCGAAATGGCTGACTATGAAAGGATTGCACAAGCTAATTGCTCTATGGCTTGATCGCGAGTAATGGTCTCTTTCGAAAGTTCCCAGACGGAACTCTCTAGCTTTCAAAAACTTAGTAATGACTTCTAACGTTAATTCTATCTCTTTACGGTCACAATTGCAGTTTACTGGTGGCCCCATCAGGTCTTGATTTCTCAAGGCAGTCATTATTCTGATAATACAAAGGCTGGCATATTTTCATTTTATTATAGACCTATAGGTGTTTGGATTAATAATGAGGTGGTACCGGTCAGCGTAGGGAAAAACGACAGTTAGTTGAAATATTTTATCTGTTTATTAAAAGTAGGGATCAGGGTTAGAAAATATTAAAAGGTGGAAAAGCTGAGGCTGATGTAAGAGTATAAGAGTGATATAAAGATAGGGCATATCTCTGCTTTACTTCGATAGTGCTATCTCTCACCAAACAAAACGTTTATATTTAATTTTGAATTGAATATATATTAAAGATAGTAGCGTAGACAGGGTTACTTTCTCTACTGCCGTCCTACAGTCCCAAATCTAGTAGGGTTATCACGTATAATACTATCTAAGGAACAAAAATCCTTTTAAAAAAACTCAAATAGTAGAATTATACTATTTTATTGAGCCAACGTTTCGCCCCACGTTGCAGGGCTTCGTCAGGGCTATTTTGACGGCAGTCAAAACAAAAAGGGTCCATTTTTGTTTTGACTGCCGTCAAAATAGCCCTGACGAAGCCCTGCAACGTGGGGCGAAACGTTGGCTCAATAAAATAGTATAATTCTACTATTTGAGTTTTTTTGACCGCACCCGAAAAATCCTTTTATGTTAAGGTTAAACGTGATTTACTATTGTATGTTGCTATGGTAATACGATTTTTCTATTAATGAATTAAATAAGTAATATAAGGAAGAGCCGTTAGCGTCACAGAATATTTGTTAGATTATAATCACTATCCCTCGAATCGCTAAACAACTTATTTGTCCACGCAGGCATCATTAATATTATAGGTAAAATAAAAGAAGACACAGCACATCGATGAGAGACGGCTCAGAGAGTTGAAGGAAGGATATACCGATCCTTTAGACCCAAAGACCTAGAGGACCAACAGGTGCCGAGTCCTGGAGCAGGTGTGTCCCTCTTCTATAACTGTACAGATTTCCCATCTGGTACCATACCTCTTCTCTTCTTCCTTATAGAACACAATGTTCCCACCAACAGTATATTTTTACATGCATGGAGGTGATTGCATTAGAACGTGTAATTTGTTACTATGGAGAAAGTATTAACATCATATAATAGGGGTATTCATGATGTTGTGTTAAATGTTATATGTTTTACCATGTTAAATGTTATAACTATAGGATTGTGAGCAGCCCTATTTGAAGTCATGTTAAACGTTAAATGCATAAGAGCCCCTAGCGGATTTTCAGCAACTTGTTGTATAAGCCTTTATGTTTATAACCTTCCTTCCAGACCCTCATGTTATTGTTTACTTCAGTTTTGATTTAAGTAATTAATTAAAACATGCCTAGAGTGAGTGAAAAGTGGAATTTGTGTGAAAGTTTAGCTTATGAGTGTCTTATTGATCTTCAAACTTGTGAAGAAGAGAATGAAGATGAACTAATTGACAACTGTATTGAAAGTCACAACAACTAATATGGCGGCGATCTCAACTGGACTATTGTGTGACGTCATTCTCGATTTAACTGACCAAGTAACAGACTCTCAGCCATGTTAAATGTTATTTCGTTTTACCACGGCAAAAGAAGGCAATTTTTTTCGATTTAACACGAGTTTTTCCATTTAACACGCTTTAACATAGATCATGAATACCCCTACTATTGTAATATAAATGAAAAATGGAAAATATCGTAAAAATTAGATGATCATTCTATTAGAAATTGGTACCGCTAGTTGGTCATAGAGTGTAGCAATATTGTATTTAATTCAATGTTTTCAATTATTTTTAAGTAAATAAGAATATAGAGGTTTAGAATGGATTGTATAATCTTTGTTTAGTAATTATTTACAATTGCTTTTTGAAATGAATTCAAATGCATTTTAATAGTAAATTACACGTTTGAATCTATTTGAACATGATTTAAGTATTTTTGAAATTAATTGTAGGAAGACTCACGGGTGGAGATCAATAAACATACCAAATGGTAAAACACTATTTATTGGTATTTTCCCTCCACTTTGCAAGGCTTAGTCCTGGAAATTTCTAAGCACTTTAAAAATGAATGCCTGTTGTTATTAATTCTCTGATCTCATTGGCCAAACTGTACTTCCCCTTATTCTCGGACAATCTTAAAATGTTGACCGTCCAACTCGGACTATTTATTTATCGCCAGCTTGTTAAAGAGCCCCCCCCCCTCCCACTGTGGCCCCCCTTATTGGTTAGAGCCAAGGTATTCCTTTATAAAGAGGTTCATGTACCTGGCAGGTGTTATTAATAATACCTCTAATGTGCAATGACCTATTTGTTCTTCGTTTCTTTGAGTGTAATGAGTTACAGGTCAAAAGTGAGTCTTTGGAGAGCCAAAAAATAAATGTGTAACAACATGTGCTTCAGCGCAGGAACATTGGAAAAAATAATGAAAATTTAAATTTTGTTGTTAGAACACGCAGATAATAACGTCGGTAATGGCTTTCTGACTATCGTACATTATAATGCAAAACTCTTTTTACAAAACAGGTATGCATTCTGTCTCATTTGATTTGTATTTTTTTTTCCTCTTTTCATCCCTTTATTTGTTCTTTCTCTAATATTTCTTCTCTTATCTATCTGTTACTATTACCCCTTTTCATTTACTATTTACAACCTTTAATTTTTCTTATTATATCTTACTTTTTTACATTTTATACCCCTGTTATTTTACACTTATGTTTTTTCTTTTTTTCCTTTTTGTAACTATCCTTTTTGTATCTTTTTTAGCCCTGACTCTACTATTTGAGTTTTTTTTTACCGCACCCGGACCATATTCCATTCATCTATACACACGGTCAATCAATAATCTTCCAAAACTCTTTTTACTCTAAACAAATTTAAGAGCTTCATTAATTTCAATTTTACTCAATAAAAGCAACTGTAATTAGTCCAATTAAAAAATTTGAATTGAGGACTAAGAGAGCGCTAACGACTTGAAGATGTTATGAAAGCCGAAGCCCTGGAGCAGCCAGTCGGGATAATGTTAAGTATTTCTGGAACGTTGATTGGGAAAAGCATAGCTTCTTCTTCAGCTCTTTAATAACAGCCTACATAAAAAGTAGTCATTAAATCTTATGGTTCTCCCAGCGGTCCAGATCATGGTCGGGGGGGGGGGGGTCTTCTTCTCCAAGGATATCTTATGCAAACAGTGAAACACCAAATTTTAAAAGGCTCTGCAGAAAAAAAATAATTGACAAGTTTTACAAAGATTATTTTCAGTAATTATTTTTAATAACTGAGCTATCAAAAATTAAACCGGCCTCCTTCCAAAATTCAAGCTTTCACTTTTCAAGATATTCAACAAGAAACCAAAAATCGTATAAAAAAAAAGTTGGTTTGCTGCAAGGCCTCTGTAGCTTATCCACAAGTTCAAGACCCAATTGACAAATATTTTATATCAACTCTACATGTCATTTTCTTTCAAAATGGCGGACGATTAAACACTTCACACGCTCATATTTACGAAGAATACGTGGTATGTAAAGCGGTTTGAAACCATTTGCCCTAGTTCTGCATATCGTCCTAACAGGTAAAAAGAATCACTATGATTTTAACACGCAAAAAGCTATCCAGTGTCCAAGTGAGTTTATATAAGGGGTATTCATGATCTTTGGTTTAACATGTTAAAGCGTGTTAAATGGAGAAACTCATGTTAAATCGAAAAAATTGCCTTCTTTTACCGTGGTAAAACGAAATAACATTTAACATGGCTGAGAGTCTGTTACTTGGTCTGTTAAACGGAGAATTACGTCACGCATTAGACCAGTTGAGATCGCCGCCATTTTTGTTGTTGTGACAGCTCAGTTCTTTCGTGTGTTTGTGGTATTCATATCCCTGTTATTAAACCAGAATGGATAATTTTAATGATACATTTGAAAAAAAAACAGTAAAAAAAAAACAATGTAATTTCATTCTACTATCTGAAAATTTGTAAACGCTCGCCAGATAAAAATCCCACTATATGAAACATGTAATTATTCTTAGGGGACATATGTCCCAGAATAAAGTTATTTTTTCATTTCATTTCATAAGCTAAACTTTCACACAAATTCCACTTTTCACTCACTCTAGGCATGTTGTAATTAATTACTTCAATCAAAACTGAAGTAAACAATAACATGAGGGTCTGGAAGAAAGGTTATAAACATAAAGGCTTATACAACAAGTTGCTGAGAAAATCCGCTAGGGGCTCTTATGCATTTAACGTTTAACATGACTTTAAATAGGGCTGCTCACAATCTTATAGTTATAACATTTAACATGGTAAAACATTTAACATTTAACACAACATTATGAATACCCCTATAGAACTCGAAACTATCATAGGAGGGTAAAACATATGCTATATTTATTAAGAGAAATATTAATAAAAGTATTTTTCTCACATTTTTCTTCATCCTCTTATTCTCATGATTCATTACTGTTTGGCGTAATCATTTGCGTTATCAGTAAATAAAATTATTTTCCACTTTCTATGTAGCTGTTACTGTAAAGATATCATGTCCTCCATAGATGTTTGTGAAGCTAATCTTCTCAGAGAGCGGGCAATCTAATCTCACATGATAAGCCAAGATAGGGAGAAAGGCGAGAGGAAACATCTCCCAAAGCAAGGAGGTTATATCTCTTGAGCCGCTGCCTCCTATATAGCGGAGAGGACATAATGTTTCGGTTTCGCTGATCACGACTCGTACTCCCGCGGTCATCACGACTTACTCTTTATACCGTTTGTGGCCTGCATCCTACCTCCAATAGCTATCTGATCCGGCTCCCCCTCAGGGCTCTCATTGCTCTTGCCGAGATGTCATGGCACATCCCATCTCAACAGCCTAGAGGAGATCAACTAAACAGGGATAGCTCCAACACTGTTAACTTGTACTTTAGCAGTTTTGACAAATATATATTGCAAAGTGTATACACTAAATGAAAAACTTTTTGGGAAGAAAACCAATCAAAGGTGAGCTAAAATAGATCTCCCCAGGTATTGTGATACCTGACTACACTTGAGATAGAAAGTTTAAAGTCACGTCCACCTGTTTACTACTTGCAGCGAATCCAAAATTTGAACATGTTCTTGGTAAATAAAGAAAGTTGGTGTAAAAGGTTGGTACGAACAGGCTTGTGTGTTGCAGAGGTCCACGCCACCATGCTGTGGGCGTCGAACTTTTGTCGCCTGTCACCTTATCCGTTATCAATTTTTTATAAAGAAAACAATGAAAGGAAAGGTAAATACTTACTAGAATATTTATCATAATTTTATACACATATTATTATACATATACTATTCAGTATTTTATGTTGATTTTTGTTCCCACGAAGGAAAGAAGAGGGAGTTACATTATGCCCTTAAGGACCTGAGGATATCTTAACCACCCCAATTAGGACCTACATGGCCCTACTAATGTAAACAGTCCAAGGGCGAGTGGCAAGTCTCTGTGATATGGTATCTTATCTCTAGTACTATATCATGACTTTACATAAACCTCTTTTTTGCCTGACCTGAAAGCATTCATGCCCTCCTCCCTTAGTAGTACTTAAAAAACTAACAAAATTTGTCTATCTTTTGAACTTCACTAAAGTTCTAATCAGTTAATAGTTAGTTGTAATATAAAGAAAATATATAAATCTTAACAGTTTATTTATAATATATCTATATTTTCAGTATTGTGTGGGACGATTTAAAACATTATTTGAATTTACACTTTCATGATTCTGAAAAGATGGAATTTTATATTATATTATTTATTTTTTTACTTAGAGAATGCTTAAAATGTAAAGTTGACGGTGAGGAAACGTTTCTATCCACAATGAAGGTCATCATCAATTTCAAATCTCGTTTGGTCTTTGTGTACATCTCTACTAAACACAACGGCCCTCATAACCTATATTGTGTATCGAAACTTAGGCAACCTATAAATACTTGAAAACTATTTTTGTTTCTTCACCACCAACCCTGATCGTCTCCTTCAAATTCACATATCTATGTATACTAATGCCAATCATATAGAATATTTAACAAATAAATGATGAGCTTGATGTTGAAAGAATTTAGTTATAAAATATTGTAGCAAACTCAATATATATTAAAATGAATCAGCTAAGAGTAAGATGGCGCAGGAATTTTAGGAATAATTGAGTAGTTTTTTTTTATTTACCCCATCAGCAGAGAGGAGAGACAGCTATGTTCAGTTCCAGATCTAAGAGAAGAGTAGTTTTATAAGTGACCGACTCTGTTGAGGACTGAGGTAGAAGGTTTTGGGCCTTAGTTTTTGTCCACTGTCCGGCCACAACGACCAGTCTGTGCATGTGGCCGGCCCTCATAGTAGCTCCCCAAGTTTGCCAAGGTGTAGCAAGTTACCTCGTTCCCTTCCTTATGAATGAGTTATTCAGATTGTCTTGCCTAAGTTTGTGGCCGATCCAGAGTAATTTCTCAGCTAGAGTCAAGCTCTTGTCGTGCATCCACACTATATTAAACAATATTCCAATAAATAACTATAGTTTATATTTTGAAATACTATCAATTAGGTGTTAATGAATTCTTTAAAATATCATCAATTAAGTTTCAGTATGTATTTGATTTAATTTAGCACAGATATAAATTTATAAAAACACTTATGTGCCTGGGAATTTAAATGAACAAGTACCTGATACAAATGCTAGAAGCAAAGTTCTATACCTGCATTGCCTGATATAGATTACCTATTACCTTCTTCTTTGCTGATGTTCCATTTATTTTCATATAGAAGCCCTCCTAACTGTCCGGAGCATGCGCAGTAGCCGACATAACAAGGACCACTTCCATGTCTGTCTCTCTCCAACAAACGAGCTTTGTTTATACTGACCTTTATTACAGTTAATTTTGTAGATATTTTGGATATGTGGCAAAAGCCAAAGGTTGCAGATCCGTTTTTAAAATTATATTCATTTTAGCCCCATTTTATATTCCTTTTATTTACACTATCATGTCAGTATATAACAATAATGCACTACGAGTAAACTATATCGGTTGCAGTCCTAGATGTGCCGTTGCAATTAGCCAGTTCTGGAATGAGGCTACGTTGCTATCTCAATTAACAGTATTAGTGTTATTATTGCTGCGGCATGATCCTGTCTTATGAAACCTTTGTTTATATTGTACCAATGTTATCTGATGGATCGATTATAATTGAAATTATCGATAAATTAAAACAGATATTTTTTGGACAGTGTGTATAAAAAAAAAAAAAAATAGTAACTCTAGGTTAGTTAAATGTTGTGAATATTTTCGTTCCTTTGTTTAATATTTTACCGTTTAATTTGTTTATTTTTCTGACTTGAAAATAAAATTTTAAAAAATCTTTTAATTTATATAATAAACTTTGTTATTGCAATTTATTTATTTTTTTTGTAATATACCTTTAGGTGATACAAAGTTTAAAAATATTAAAAATAGCAATCATGGCTATATTTAAGCTAAGAAGAATAAAACACTGAATGTCCTAATTAAAATCTGACGCCGTCAACTATCAGCATTTGAGTCAGCGATCTTATTTTGTTTTCTGTTTCCTTAAGCGTTTGCGATTTTAAATAATGGGCTAATGTTCTGAATTTTTTGTTCACGGCTTGATTTACTGAGCGACATCAGTCGTGAATTGAACGTAAAGGCTAGAACGGATATGTGTGATTATTTCCTTGTAAAATCACAAATTTTGAAGGTTTTTTTCTTGGTTTCTACAAAGGTCCATCATTTATAAAATAATTAAAATATATATATATATAAATCCATTAGTAATTTTATTAAATTTAGGTTTTAAAAAAAATGGGCCCTAGATTAGATTATATTTAGAACAAAGTTTAACACCATCTAGAATGAGCTGACCACGACTATATCTAATATTCCTCGAGATGTAAAAGAGAGATGAAGAACTGGACTGGGTAGGAGAGAGAGAAACCAGTTTTGAGATCTAGTTGGGGCGCACGTGCGCGCTCTGCCGGCCAACCTAATTATCTTACAGGTCTCTCCTTGTACATTCAATATACCTCCTCGACATAATATCCATATACTTAGTAAACAATTTTTTATATATTTAAATTTACTACTGTATATATATAAAAATAAAATGATAGTGGGTTCGAATCTGGCTGAGGCAGATATTTATTATCTGTTTCACTATAGCCGAGTCAGCCCTGTGGGTTTCGAAGACCTTACAGGTCCAACCAGCCCCATAATAAGGGTACCCACGCTTGATTATGTATATAAAAATAAATACAGTTAGTAAATGTGATAAATCTTTCAGAACACATAATAGTCAATTGTGATATTTGAATGATTGCTTTAAATCAGAAGATTCTGTGGTCATCTTCGTTTCAGATGACTAGGAGAAATATGAGGGTTGTATGAGGTTGAGAGATTAAGAACTAATGATTTTGGAGGGTAAGGATTTTGGAATGAATGGTATGGAACTGAACAACAGGAAAAGGAATGGGATGAAAAAAGATTAGAACAGGAAAGGAATGAAACTAAACAATATAATTGTTTATTTCAGAATGATCACAGGTCCAAAATTGTCGATATAACTATATATCTTTCCAATCAAAATCGATTTAATAAGTAGAATCAATTTGGAGAATTTTAACATTGAATACATTTCAACGTATAAACATCCAAATTGTAGTATAAACAGGTTTTTTTCTGTACTAATCTTGGCCTGTTTTGTATTTTTTCTAATGATCATACAATGTTGAGTGATTGTATGTTCTGATTTACAATAATAGTAAAAAAAAAATCATTACTGGATCATCGATCTCACTTTATTTTTTTATTATTAAAAACAATTATTTAGCTATGTGAAATGACCGCAGCCCTGACCATCTTGAAATATCTCTATACTTCCTTCACCTTACCTTAGATATGAAATCAGAAGAAAGCAGTGGGGTCGTGAAAAATTTCAACGTTTGACGTTTTAAGGCCCATCGAGTTCAAACAACCATGGGTAGTAAAATGACATGTTTCTAATTTTTATCATCTATTATACATTTTTTTTTACCATTTTCAAGAAAATGGTTCGAACGATTTTTACTGAGCACATCATATAAATGTACAATTATGGTGCCATTAATATCAGCTAGGTTTATCCTTACTTAAAAGTCAAATTACGAGAAAAAAGCTTCCTCTAAAATATTTTTAATTTTGTTTATTTGAAATAATTGCAGGGGTAAGTGGATGAAGGGGGTTAGGTATTCCTATGTTACAAATAGGAAATTTTAAGAAAACAAGGTTGAATTTTGTTCTGTTGGACCTTGTTATATTTTGAGGTATACATAGGCCCTTCTACATGTTAATATATTAGTTATTAATTGGATTTTGAGGTTGAAGTACTTCACAGTAGATAGATAGGCGCCTGTCCCCCCCCCCCCTTCGTCCATCAATCTCTAGTCGTAAACAGTAAATAACAACGGATAAATATAAAATGTGGAAGAATTGTATTATTAACAATTAGATAAAATATATTTGTTCGTTTTTCTATAGTTATTATGACAACAGTCGTAACCTTTAGACAATTGTAAAAAGTATTTTTCGTTAACCTACATCTGGATTTATAGTAAGGGGAAGGATTGCTATCGTGAAGTTGCAAAGATTAATTTCAACATAAAGTAGAGTAATGAGTGAAAGATGTCGATGTGCGAACCGCAGCAGATATTTCTGAATATTATTGCTATTTTGTTTTTGAGATCAGCTCATTATAACTTTCTTGCAACCGAAAATTGAATGTCTTAGGGTGTAGGGTGATGTATTCCAGCCATGTTGCTGAGCAAAATGACTAAAGGAATATTGCTGTTGTAATAACAATGAAGCGCTATTACTGTATTGGTTGAGTCCTGAATAATTTTCAATAATATAATATATTCTATTCCAAATATCAGTAATTATTCTATCAGCAAAACGACTTAGTTGCAATTAAATGCTTTTATTAAAAAAAACCTCGATTTGTTTTAAATTATTGTATATTTTTCACGAAACTAAGGAAACACGTGGAAGTAAAAATATTTATCAGTTTCTCGATAAGTGATAAGGTATTATTGATGCTTACTCATCAGCCAATGCATGTTCTATCTCCACGTCAAAATATGAAACCCATTTGTCGGTTACAAGGTAGCATAATTTGCATTGATTTAATAACCAAGCGATATGATAAGAATCTAGAGAAGGGCGGGTTGGAGGTACTTTGCTTTCAAGCTATCCCGAGACCTATTTAGTGGAATTGAGTTTCTCCCGTGCCTCGCCTAAGGCAACTCTTCCATATTTATAAGCTATGCAATATGGGAATCACGCTTGTTAGTCAAGAAATTTGTTTTTTGTCAACTAGTTAAGAGGCAGCCGAGGGGAGGGCGAGGCAAAAAATGTATCCACTTACCTAGCGTTACAGTTTTCTGCCCCGTTGGGGTGCGTTATAGTTGACGTAGTAGCCACAAAATGTCCTACACATTCTCAGAGTCATCTTCAGGCAAACAACTGGAAGTGCATTACGATGGCAAGGCAATCAAGTAATTTGATGTTTGAATTATGCTTTATTCCTTTTAATTACAATTTAGGATGAAAGTGTATAAAATATATAGTTTGGCTAATCTGGGCACTAAGTGGAACTAATAATTTCCAAAACTATTGCTTTCTGACAAACGAACTCTTGAGATTATATTTTAGCCAAGATCTGTGTGATAGAGTGACTTTCTGCCTATACTGAATATGTTCTGGAAGGTTGCAGAAAGATGAGAAAGAGGCGAAGTATCGACCACGAGGCCATTCGGGGCACGGCAGTTTCGCAAGAGGGAATCGGTACTGCCTCAACACGAGCTTACTATCCGCTTTCGAAAGCTCTTTGCCTCGAGTTCGCTTCGGAGAAAAATTAGCCTTCGTGTTGGCCTCAATGTGGACCGCAATAATTTGCAAAGAAATCTCCAGCTCCTCATCAAAACACAATTAATATGCGCTATTTCTTATTTCACTAACAACTATACAATTCTTGAGTCCCATTACTTTTTCTTATTCTAGTATTTCATAGGCCTTTGAATTTATTGACATTTCCATAAAAATAATATCTTATGCTAGATTATAATGATGCAGGTTCGTGGAAGAAATTATCTACTGGTAAAACTCTATCATTTCTACATTAGAAGGTTTCGGAGCCATCTTCTTTTCAGACGCCTCGGAGGATTATCATAAATGGAAGAGCAAGAAGCAAGGAAGGATTGGGGGTTTGGATGGTTAGGGAGTTCATAAAGGTAGGATTGATATCCTGTTCCGGCTATATCGGTTACATTTAAGCATTAAGGTCTTAATGGATGACTTAATTTGTGAAATAGTAAGGAGCATTGAGGATTTTAAAAAGACTTTTGGCTACAAAAGGAATTCGAAGGTTTAGTGGAATCTCAAAGCTCAACTCCGTATGTTATGTAGATGCATAGTTATGTAGTATAGTCTACAGTAATGAATGCGAAGTTTAGACCGTTTGTAACTGCTGTAATAATCAGAATCAACGTGCAGTTTCCTGACTTTTTATTCTTGTATGAGGATTCCAAGTTAGTTGTTTGTCCAGATGTAGTTCAAGGTAGAGGATCTCTTCGGCAGTGGCAAGAGCAACAGTATCCTTTTTTTTAACAAAACATTTTTTACTCAAATTCTGTGTTTTCTTTTTATTACTGACAATTAAAAAAGAAATAAAACGAAACTATACACGAATAGGGTAT
>NW_027112076.1:481060-488555 GCF_000696795.3 Halyomorpha halys | reverse complement strand
TATATTATATCGTAACGTTAAGCTGTCTCAGGATATATAAAAGTTTGAAATGAACCAAATTGGATTTTAAAAAAAGACACTGGTTGGGATATACTTAGTTAGATCGATGACGATGACCTCGCCAAAGAGGTAGACTACAAAGGTAGCCCGAAAAGAGATAAAGATAAAGCTCATAACTTCTTTGCCCGAGGGCGCCTTCTCGTGACGGCCCGGGGCCCCTCGCGAACCGATTGCAGCTCTCCGGCATATTGCAGCCTGCATTCTCTCCAACCTCTCTCCTTTTGATTGTACGCTTCGATACTCACTCAAGTACTGATTACTGTACCTCGAGTACCTCTTTAGGGATCCTCAGCATTTGTCGGAACCGATTCCTTGTCTCTCTTGTAATCAAATTTTATTAATCTGTAAAACAGAAGACGTTCATAGACCAAATGGCAGCCTGCAAAGTTAACTATTTGAGAACTATTTGTAGTTTGGCTAAAGTGTAAACGCACCGCAATTACTATTGCCGATACACATTTCTTCTTACTGATAATAAATGGAGTTGTTTTGCAGTGACTTGCCTTCAGTTACAGTAGCCAGACTCGCAAGTTATGCCGACTATAATATTTTCTTAACTATTTGCCCTGAACAAGCTCCTAGGAGACCAGACCCGCTCTGAGTTTGTTTTGAGGAGCGAGTGGTTGTTGCCCTGCGGTTGACTTGAGCGGTGGTCAATGGTCGGACGTGCTCACCACTACGTGAGTCTGCTCTCTGCTTAGCCTTCTCTCTCTCTCTCTCTCTCTCTCTCTCTCTCTCTCTCTCTCTCTCTCTCTCTCTTCTCTCTCTTTCTCTACCTCTTCGGGTATCTCCATGTCGCTGCTACTCCTTCTGGTCTTCGTCGAGGTGACAATATTGGTCTCTCTACTCACTCTATTAACCAGTCTTATATTTATACGATTCCCAACTCTTCTCTCATTTTGTTTTGTAATATTTAGTGAGAGTCTGTCTTATAAAAAAATGCATTTGACAGCATACGGAAAGACAAAAGAATTGATTGTTCAGGTTCTGGAAGGAAGAAACAAAGAAAAATAACAATATAATATATATTAAATAAATCAATTTTATATCCAAATCCGTCTCAACACTTTATTTATTCATTTGTCCAACGTTTCGGCCTTTCTAGCCATCTTCAGGGACATCTTCAATACAAAAATTTAAAACCATTAACATTTATTTTTTCTATAAGATTATCAACAGTATAAAACACCACACCATATAACAAACCATTTATAACCTAACTTGATTAAAAAAAATTGATTTAAAGGTCAATTTTGAGGTGGTAGGTTATAAATGGTTTGTTATATGGTGTGGTGTTTTATACTGTTGATAATCTTATAGAAAAAATAAATGTTAATGGTTTTAAATTTTAAATAAAGAGGTTTGAACTTTAAATAAAGAAAATGACCTGGGCAGCATAGACTGCAAATAGAAAATATAAATTAATGTGAGAAGGATTTTTGTATTGAAGATGTCCCTGAAGATGGCTAGAAAGGCCGAAACGTTGGACAAATGAATAAATAAAGTGTTGAGACGGATTTGGATATAAAATTGATTTATTTAATAAATATTACCTTGTCTCAAAAATTTTTTGAAATAATATAATATATGATGATAAACTTATTTATATAGAAACTCCAGTAGACTTCACTAAAAAGCAATAGAAATCCCGTTATAAAATAAGTAAACAAAAGAAAAAAAAGTAACATTTTTCCAGACTAAAATGAGTAAATTAAATTTGATTTCAATTTAGTTGAAGAAATAATACATTTTGCAGAAGTATTGATAAAACAACTAAATTTATATAATTTTATATCATTAATATAAGTTTTTTAAAATAAATATGTTCTTAAATATTAAACTATACATAAACGTTCTGAAAAATAATTTAGAAAATGACCTCAAGACTACTAAAAAAAAAAATAAGTTATAGTTCGTTAGAGAAATAATAATACCAAGAGATGGAGGCCAATTACAAGATGGTGATGAAAGGGTAGGAGACTGGCTAGGAATAGTAACTGACCTATGGTCAATATTAATGAAGGGACTACTATAATCATTATAATAGCACAACATAAAATATTCAATTTAATTATTATTGTTTTAAAATTAATGCGAACATTTAATCTATGAAGTAGTCTTCAATACTGTACATTCTTCATCTTTTTAAACCTGATTCTTAGCTCCACATTTACAAATTGTGATCGATTTCTACAACAATTTTTAAATTCTTTTAGACCTGGGTATATAGGAAGTCATAGAACAGAAGGGGTGCTGGAACGATAGTAGAAGACACAAATATCGATGTGTACTAATTAATTATACTGATATAGGAAAACTCAACTATTTAATTAGGTCTAAGCTAGCTCTAAGGACACTGACCTTTTAAAATATTTTTTCCTTCTCCAGGAGTCATGTGAACGTATTGTCTTTATGTTGGCGACCGAACCTTGACTTTTGTAGCCAATAAGGCTCCACAGAACTGGTTCCAGGATCAGATCTGTTCTACGGTTGGCTTTCCTAGTTGCCCAAGATGGTCTCATAATATTTTGAGGGCGTGTTGTGGAAACTAGACTATATTAAATCTTATGCAACAAAATGATTTTAAATAATAAATTTTTGGAGTCTACCAAAACAAAATAAACCATTCTTATTTGAGTACTTTTAATCTGGTATAGAAACATTTTGTTGGTACTCGGTAGAATTATTATTTAATTTCTCATCCCTCAAATACTTCATTCCTTAGAGCGACCTAATATCCGAGACAATTAGCTTTTGTCGTACGAAGGCGCCGCTTTGAACCAAGAGAAAGCGGACCACAGGGTTAATGACAATTGTTGTTCTTGCACTCACGACTCTTGCTCAGGCAGAATCACTTCTTGTAGGCAAGGGTCTCCCTCCCCCCTCCATACATCACGGCAACAACAAAGGAGAATAAACTATTTTCAGAATAACTAATTCTTTAAAAAGGAGCAATTTCTGCCTATATGCAAAATATATTTGGAAATAAAACGATTTTGCTTGAACTTTTGCAGTAATTTATTCTAATTAAATCTCATTTTTAAAAAAAAGTTTTATTAAGATATAAATCGGCAGCAATTAATTAAATTTCAATGATTATTAATTCCAAATCAAATTACAGTTAAAATTGAAGTTTATGCTATAATATTTTGGGAATGTTTTAATTGATTTTCGAAGGAATTGTTTAGAAATTAATATTTCTAAAAAACTGGTTGGAATTTTAAAAAAAAAGTAAATGTGTCCTGGTGTAAAGTAGAACTAGAAAGGTTGTAATTAACAAAGATTTTTTATAGTTTTTCATTTCAGTTAGCATGTTACCGGTCTTGGGTATGAGACCGAGTGCCTCGCCAATTATAGTAGAAATAATTATTCTTTGTAGTTATTTTTTGATCCAGATTGCTTTGTTAGCGCCCTCTCCCTATTGAAAACGAAAAAGTAGTTTTTTGAACTAAGCACCCAGACCTACTTGTTTATAAACTGGCTTCTCCTTCATTACCCGATCATCCTCCTAGGCATCTGAAAAGAAGATTGCCACGAGATCTCCTCTTTAAGTTATATGGGAGTTCTATCAATGAGTAGATTCTTCACATGTCTGTATCATCCCATCATAGAAATAACATCAAATGTATTCGTTTATAATTTTATTCAGTAGTAAATATCAATAAATTCATAGTTTTCAGATTTAGTTCAAGCAATACAATTTTAAGATTTCATCGGTCCTCCAGACAACCCTTGCATGAAGTTACCTGAAGGCGGCATGCGGTAGGTAAGGTGCCGCGCCAGATGGCAGCTGCTGCCCAAAAATTCTTCTTAAAAACCATGGAAGAGTGAAACCCGATCCTGTTTAGTTTTCCCTGGCGATGTTTACCGCCCTCGGGTTTAGGGTTTAGAGGTTCTTGGGTTACAGGTGCCACTGCACGTGTGCCTCCCCTCCGCCCAACCCTCTTCTCTTCTCATCTTAGCTACTGCTATAAATATTATATCACCATATTATATCTAATTATTCCTTGTTATTATCTGTTTTCAAAACTAGAAATTTGTGCATGTAACCAATTTTTAATTGCTAACATAACAAAGCTGATTACAATCACAATATTACAAATTATATCTTGCAGGAACATTAGAAATTATTTGTTCACTAGCTAGGTACAAAGAGAAAAAATATTAATATTATTAAATAAAATATAATATCGTTATTATGTACACTAACAATTCATTAGTATTTTTCATAGTTTTGAATAAATATTTTAATAAATCCCATCCTCTATCGCTTATACTTGAGCACCTGTATTTTCCGTAACAAAGCTATATTTCAAATTCGCCTCGGGTTGTTGTAAATTTTATTCTGTATCGGTAAAACATTTACCTTAAATTATAAGTAATTATATTATAGTAGGAGAAGATAGTTGACTCTATGAAGTAACTTGAAGAAAGACAGATAATCCGAGTGGGGTTCAATAAAACTATAAAATAGTAAAACTTAAAAAAACATACTAACTGCTAACTAACCTTTGACCCCAACTTCGAGGGCTAAATGAAAACAGGATTTTAAGATGTGACAAGAAAATTGGAGTACACATAAAAAGTAAGAAATTACACAAAAGAAAATGAAGAGACAATATAACTCAAGGATAAATGCTATTGCTCTAGTTCCCGTTTCATCTAATGCTATCAGCTATGGCTGTACCTATGGTTGTACCTATGGCTGTACCTATGGTTGTACCTATGGCTGTACCTATGGCTGTACCTATGGCTGTACCTATTAATAATTAGTTCCCTATTAATCTATATCTATATTTCCTTACCTTAATTTATCTCCTTCTTTTAAAAATGTTTTTATGATTTATTTCTCTCTTTATATACTTATTCTGATTTATTTCTCTCTTTATATACTTATTCTGATTTATTTCTCTCTTTATATACTTATTCTGATTTCTTTCTCTCTTTATATACTTATTCTGATTTCTTTCTCTCTTTATATACTTATTCTGATTTATTTCTCTCTTTATATACTTATTCTGATTTCTTTCTTTCTGTGTATACGCATTCTGACTTTATGGTCACATCTTATAATGTTTGGACCTTGTTCCCGTTTAGCTGTGATGAAGCCCTGCCCTGCAAAGTGGGACGAAACGTTGATTACTGATAACAAATTTTTCTGATACTCGTTTACCATCTTGGGCGCCAATACATCAATTTATAAATTATAATTTTGTAATATAATTGCTTGCAATTTTTTTTTAATAAATAATTTTTAAATTTAAATATACAAATACGCAATATATTTCTACATATAACACCGTGAATGTAATACTTACTTATCTAAAAAAAACAAAGTGCATTTTCCAATTAGTTTGTTCATGAAATACTTACGTAAATAAAGAATACATCGCTGTGAATCAAACTTCAATTGTTAAACAACTAGTAATTTAATTTGATGGCAAATATTGTATATATTATTTTATCATTATGTTATTTTATTTATTTATTTTTCATACAGATAGTTTGATTATGTTCATCTTGTCTATTCTTTTGTTTGTATATATTTTAAGAGAGTTTTTTATTTTTATTTATTTTTTTTTATTTTTTTTATTTATTTTTTATTTTATTTTAGTATGTATGAGATCATTGATCAATATTACCTATTGCCCACAACCGTGTGGCAGATTGTAATATCTATCAATAAATAAATCTATCAAATAAAAAAAAAAAAAAAAAATTTGATGGCAAGTAAAAATTAGTTTTAATTTTTAAAAAATCTTCACTCTATTTTATATATAAATTTGTATTTTTGATTTATATTAGTATACAATTGAAGTAGGTAGTTCTAGATTTTTTTTCTAATAATATTTTCTCTGTTTCAGGTAAGAAATGAACTAGCTCTAATAGAACCAAATGCAAAGGTATTTATTTATAATTTTCTCATCTCTCAGGTCATGTTGAGTTAGTCAGATGAATTACCGTTTCTACAGAAATTGCTAAAACAAAAATTAATCTATCAACTGATTGATAAATATTCTTTTATTCCAAACTATTATAAATAATGGAAACTATGAACTAACATTTGGCTTTCTTAAGGGGTTTGTTTTATTTTATAACATCACATATAATACAAGCTTTATTTTTAGAGCAATTATGAATATAATCAATATCTAAACATTTTTGTATACCAAGGACTAAGGATTCAACGCACAGACTCGCTAATTCCTTTAACAGATATGTTCATTTATTTATAATATTGCTAGAAAGTATTTATTAATCTTTTATTATTATTTCTACAATATTATAAAGTTTAACCGCATAAGATATTAAATCAAGAATGTAATATATTATATACCTATGTATGAAAGGATTTAGTGAATGAAGTATTTAGATTCAGTTCACATGTTTATGTCATAAATCATAATAGGAATGTGTTAGGATCATAATAGGAACAGTATTTTAATATTAATCCAGTTGCAAGCCTACCTTCTACGGCACAACCCCTGATGAAGACTTAAAACTCAGGTCGAAACGTCGGGATAAAATAAATAAATATGGTTTTGTTTATTTATGTTGTTCTTTGCCGACCGCACCCCCCGACAAACTTCTCCAACCATTAATCTACGGTCAACTATCTACACCTTATTTTAATATTAACTTTGAATGTTGATATACTAATTTACTAAGACGATTGGGCCAGGCTGTATGGTTGCGTTGTAATATAACCCAATCCATATCCTAAAATCTAGAAGTATACATATATATATACTAAATTACCTCCATATCCTAAACCACATGCCCTAGCCCTAACCTATAAGAGCTAACCTTCTGTTTTGCCCCACCCTTTGCCTCTCATGAAGGGTCTCTACTTCCGACCGCACTCAGACCACAAAGCCTTTCCTTATTCTAGGATTCTGAATTCGTTTAGTTTTAAGATTCATCTTACCTCTGTAAACATTTTCGTACCTGAAGGACTACGGTACGCACCATAATACCAATGCCCAAGTGAAACTAAAGACCTATCGCGTATTCGAGGCAGTACTAGATCGAAATGGCTCCAATGGGCTCATTTCAATTCGCCTTGGCAAACTCGGCCCAAATAGAAAGTTACTCACGTTTCTCTTGACCCGCCAAAGGTCATCTTTGTCGAGGAGAAACCTAAACCTTAGATCGGAGTGCTTTAGGGCAATATCTTCAAATGTCGATTGCTTTTTCAATTCTCCACCTCAAACATTCAAAGATGTTTGGGTAATGCAAAAGCAGATATAACAAAACTACATTTTATACAATTTTTAGTTTAAATGAAAAAATATAAGAGAAATATTTTTCAAAAAAAACATAGAATTCCAGTGTTAAGGTGTGTGTGAGGGGTAGTATAGTTAAGGTGTGTGTGAGGGGTAGTATAGTTAAGGTGTGTGTGAGGGGTAGTATAGTTAAGGTGTGTGTGAGGGGT
>NW_027112076.1:449530-480430 GCF_000696795.3 Halyomorpha halys | reverse complement strand
TGTGTGTGAGGGGTAGTATAGTTAAGGTGTGTGTGAGGGGTAGTATAGTTAAGGTGTGTGTGAGGGGTAGTATAGTTAAGGTGTGTGTGAGGGGTTCTGTCTGTAAACTATGTTTCTAGGCAGAACAATAATATTATTGTGGAAGTGCATTATAGCGAAATTTTCGTCTCGTTTAAAAGTTCCTCTTGATTTTTAAAGTTTTGCGCACTTCAAGATTGTGATAGCGTGTTGAATATCTAAACCTTTGCCACTTGCCGCAAATCCGAAGTACCAATAAACTCTTGATAAATAAATTTATTTGAATTAAGTAATAAACGTCGGTATCCCCACGCTTGTGTGTTTCAAAAAGGCAAACTTGGTGGACGTCGGGCTTGTGTTGGGTAATTGTACTTTTGGTCTTAATTTTTTTTTTTTATATTCTAGTTAATTTATCTCTTTACATACAACATCTTAGTAAATATGTATTTGTGCTGTTCAGTAATAATGAGCATTCAGTTATCTGAGTGACAAAACGCACTACTATCTCATCTTGCGTTTGGAATGTCATTCCGAATGACCACGTATTGGACCCATTAAGAATGAACGTTCAGTTTGGTGAGTGACAAAAAACATTGAAAGATGAAGCAGAGCGATCTGATCTTGCATGTCCTGGCTAATGGACCACCTCTACGGAATTAGCCCTCCTCATCCTCCCCTTATCTGCACTAAATGTACGCGGTCAGGTAACAGGAACCAAACCTCACGATAAGGCACCCAAACCTAGGCACAAAAGGGTTGCCTGGGGATCCGGGCTCCTGCCATGTTCAACAAACTATGACTTTCCCTCCTCATTGTTGTACCATATGCAGAGTAAGTTCAGTTGGCGCAAGTCTTCACAAATGTTTTAAAAGATTGACTTTATAAGGCTATTTATAATTGAATTAATACAGTGTCATTAAATACGCTATACTATTCCTATCTACAGAAAAATTACTAAAACAAATAGTTAAGTTTTTAATAAAATAATTCGGAAATTTCTTCCATAATAAACTTCCCAACCACCCAAACCAACTCGTTTCTAATCTGGCTTCTCCTTCACTACCTAATAATCCTCCTAGGCGTCTGAAAAGAAGATAGCCTCGAGATCTTCTATAGAAATGTTTTTGGAGTTCTATCAATGGGTAGATTCTCCACATGTTTTTATCATGTCATAATATCACTTACAGCAAATTTACTTGATGTGTATATATGTATAAAGTTGTAAATATCAATAAATAAATTCTTAAAAAAAAAATTCAGAAATTCCACGGACGTTACTCAAGTTAAATGAATAATAAAACTCTAGCTTTGTTATAAGTATAAGCATAAATAGTAAAGTACTATGTACGTATACACAAATACAGTTAGAGAATGTAATTCTAAATTTAATTGATCCATACACCTTAGTTAACAACCGCGATAGGAAAAATTTAAGTTAAATAATCTGAAACTCTTCTTACTATCGTTACTCAATGCACAAGCTAACTCTATATTACATGAACTTATCTTTAAAAACAACTAACTCATTAGGAAAGATAGTTGGCAGTAGACAGGCAGTTGGATAGTTTTCTATTACCGCCGAGTACTGTAAGGTGATAATAATTATTTTTAAAGAATATGTTAGGATGTTGCCCCAAAAAGGCACTTGCGCCAACATAGTGGACATAGTGATATCCTACACCGCACAGTCCTTATTAAAATGCTTTGAGTTCCGCTAGCATTCCATTCCTTGGCGACTCACGTTTTAAAAAGAATTTGCTGATCTAGATGAAACAGAATGTTTTTCGCATGTTGGAATTCTGCATTAATTAAAGAATCCTAAACTCATGTAACGTGCTGGAGAGAACATTCACTGGTTTAGTTAAAGCCATTAAAAAAAACTCGAATTATGCGTTGTATGCACATCACTGGTGCATTAATTATCAATATCTCTCTTTAATATTATGTAAAGAAAAGAGTTTCTTATTTTTTTTGGTGCATTCATCTGAAGAACTTTGAGCCTGATATTAAAAGGTATTCTAGACTGCCCTAAGCATAAACAAGGGGTGCCCTCATCAAATATAATAATAATAACTGCTTTATTTGAACTCTAATGCAATCCTCTCCATTGGGAGCTGGCAGTCTCGTTTAGAAACAATTTACAAAATTTCTACTTCTTCATTGATTAAAATTGTTTTACATTAATTTAAAATAAAATAATAATTTGCCTATAGTTAAATACAATTTTTAAGCTCGATACCAAAAAGATTGCAGTGGTAAAGTTCGGGAACAGTTGCTTAAGACTAATTAAATCTGCAATGAGACTTTAATTAATTTAAACAACTCATGTTTTTTCTAAGGATGTTTAAAAATACTTTTTTTTTTTTTTTTTTTTTTTATTAGGTAGTTCATTTTTTTTTTTAACAATTAGATATCTAAGGATCCCTTGTGCCGGACGATTAACCACCGATCGCGGTATACATTTACGAATCCTTAATTTTATATTCACTTTTGATCATTCAACCCTTAGAAGAAAAAAAAACTCAACTATTTATGAGCAGCGTGTTGACACCATATGAAATTTTAAACATCCTAAGGAAAATTCAGTATTACTTTGTGGTATTTTCAGCAACTGTTGCCCTTAACAAGACCTGAAGACCAGGCCCAAATTTTGGCACAATTAATTAAAATAATTAGTTATTAAATTCCTCACCGCACCCCCTCCCCGTGACTATTTTTTCTCTCTCTCAAAAAAAAAACAACAAATGTTTCATAATTTATAACTGACTAATCCTGCTTTATATTAAGACAAGATAAATCCGAAGGCCCAGTCGCGAAGTATCTGTCAGCTCTACAAATCTAATTGGAACTAAACTAAATCGAATCTCTTATCGATACTAACTTAGTATATAGCATTACATGTCGATGTTCTCTTATCGATACATGTCGATGTTCTCTTAAAGGGGAGACGGAACTAGCCAGGGCTTCGACTATTGGGGCGCATCACAGCTGTAAGCAGTCTAACCATCTCAACAACCACCTTTCCAGGCAAAAAGTCTCCATATGGTTCCAAGTTTTTACTATTAACAATGTTTTGACAGTTTTGAAAAATATTTTTAGATGTTAAAATATAAAAAAAATACTATTTCCTCAGTGTAGAAAACATTAGGCCATGACCCCTCATGACCATATTTTATGGTAATTGTTTTTGTAAATTTATCTGAGAGATCTTAAAAAAAAAATTGTCTTTGTAAAAATGTATCTTTTTTATTGGAGTAAATTAAAACTGAAAATCACGAAACCGATTTTTATAATTTAAATTATTGGATATTATTATGCAGACCAGATATGCAACGAGGAACCAACCAACAAGTTTGGTGAAATTGTGTTGAATCATTCTTTTTTTTTGGTATGTTTTTTCCTCGACATCACTATTAGAAGAAGAGAAGTAAGAGCATTGGGTTTGGTTCAACATCATCAATTCCAACCTGACAATCGATATGGAAAAATGATCGATACAGAACCTGTTACACATTCTCTATATTACCAGCCACTGGCTGTTAGATCTCAACTATGAATTTTAAATGAAGCATTCCCTTACTTAATTGTATTACATTATACTAATTAAGTTTTATTCGAGTAAAAAGATAAGATCATAAGCAATAATGATATGATATAAAATATATATAAAACAGCCCCCAAAAAAATAAGGAGAAAAACAGAACTTTAAATGAATTTGTACAAGTACACCCTTCCTTTTGTAATGTGTAAAAATAATTCGAGTAAAATAAGAAAAGGGCCGGGAATTATGTACGAAAAAAATGTTTTTATTGCTATAAAACATTTTTATTATTACTGTAGTACCAAAGGTTTATTATTATTAATATTTATATGATTATGATTGGAGAAATTTGGCGGGGGTACGGTCAGCAAATTACACCTCATTATATGATTATGATATATAATAAGGTATCCCACCCGAACCAGCCACTATCATACAAATTATAAAACTGTTGTTCTAATTGTATAATTGTAACTTTCATGTGTTCTGTAGTTAAGATTATATTACTATTCCAGTTGACCGTAGATTACTGTTTGGAGATGATCAGGGGGTGGTGCAGTCAGCAAAAAAATATAAATAAACAAACAAATAATTATTTATAGCATAAATAAACAAAAATTATTTATTTATAGCATAAATAAATAATTTTTTGTATATTTATATTTTTTTGCTGACCGCACCACCCCCTGATCATCTTCTCCAAACAGTAATCTACGGTCAACCATATTTTCAGTACAGTGTAACCACGAAAAAATTCAACATATTAGCCTAGCATTTTGATTTGTATTTCCATTTATAATAAAAAAATTCACCCTATATGTTAAATATTACACGGTATAAAATTAAATACTATTTCTATATTACTAAAAACATTTTTATATAACAAAAAGAAACAATCAAATTTAATTATTATCTTATTTATTTATAAGACCACGTAATAAATATTTTCACAAAAGTATATTTCACAACTGATAAATAATTAGTACATGATACTACAAGTATAGTTTGCTCAGTTAGTGATATCTATTACAGATTACATCGGGCAAGTCAATATGTAATTCAGATCTTTCCCTAGCTTCGATCTGGCGAAATCGCATCGTATCTCTCTTCGGAACCAGTTTTAACATCTTATTACATAATTTGCACATTGCTAAATCAGTTGCGAAAATTGAATTTATAATATTTTTAATGTTGAGTACAATCCTACTTCTTATATCATCAGCCTGATAAAACAAATATCATAACAATGACTTTTAGAAAACCCTCAGAGCTTGGAGGGGAGGGGGGTACTGAGAAAATCCTGCCCCATACTTCCTGAGTACCCCCCCTCTATTTCAAATTTTAGAATTTCTTCATAATCCGCCTGTCCTAAGCTCCCTTAAAACATATAAGAAAATATATAATTTCTAAATACATTTCTAAATATATATAATAAATGTGAAGTATGATTTAAAGTATTATTTAATATTTTAAGTATCATAGCTTAAATGTGTTTTTAGATAAATGAAAGGTCCGGTCGTATAAGATGGTAATTGATCATATAAATGAAAACTTTCATATTAAGTTAAAATATTTCTTAATCATTAGTATTTTACCTTCGTGATATTTTAAATGTAAAATGTTTTATCATGCAAAATGTAATAAGTATAGCATTGTGAGCTTGTTCTATAATCTGTAATCTTAAGTAGATAATAAAATCTAAAACAGCTTCATCACATCAGTTTTCCTCCATCTCACTTGTTTCTTGTTTCTCCAATATTTCTCCCATTACTTTATTATTATTTTTATTCATTACTTTATTAGACTCTTGAAAACGTCAAAAACAAAAACAGTACAAACCAAAGAGGAACTTTGAACAACTAACCTATCAAAACAACAGCAGACAAAACGCTGCTCTGTAGCGTGACGTCACTCTCCATTTAGCAGACCTATTAACAGACTCTCATCCATGTTAAGTGTTGAAATTTTTTATTTAACACTCCTTAGCATGTTAAAGATCATTATAAGCCCTATTAAGAGTATTATCGTCATGTCCTGTGTCTACGATTTTTTAAGTTTGTGTGACTTGATAACTAACTTATCACAGGTATATTACAATAATATCAAATGGTTTAGTAGTTATTGTCAGTTCTCAATCCTGGCAATATTATAGCCTTTGAAACAATAGATTAAATGCCATGTTCGATTATACTGCTCCATCAGTTTCTATTAATGTCTTATATTAAAACTGAAAAATCTCTATTTACTGAATAATTTTTTTTTTTTATTTCCATTTTGCTGCTATTTAATATTACAATTTTCCGTGATATGAATTGAATAAGTATTAATGGGTTTTCTAAATAATTTTATGATCTTGTTTAATGTTGTTATTTTAGTCTGTACTATCTTTATATCTTTTTAAGATTTATTTATTAGTATTACCAATGGTCTGGTTGCTAATGCAATATTTTTACAAAAACTTGTACAATCAAAAATGTGGCTTTAAGTTTACATTGATTGTTTAGTCGTTGGACATTTTAAATCGTGTAATATGTTCGGTTTTCTTATCTGGGATTCATTACACAGCTGTTGTATTTTAATTTTTTGTAGTTATAGTATATTACGAAATTATAAATCTATTGTTTCCGGTGGTCATAATTCTTCGGATTGAATATAAGTTGAATGGTGTGGAAGAATTCTTTGAACATTGAGTGTAACCAATCGATGCCATTATGGTGGCTTGGAACAAAAAACCTGAAAGGCCGCGACCAGGTATAGGATGGTCTGGTCGATCGAGCGCGGGTGAAACATGTTTTCCACAGACCTGCCAAAATCTGAGGATGGGGCAGGTAGTCAGGATAACCGGGTTTAAGTGCTCCTTAAGGATAACTCTTTTAAGGAGCACATTGTCTGCCCACCATATGCCACTCTGCAAGGATCTTTACCGAGACGGCCAGTAACGAGTAACGAGGGAACTAACAGGGCCACCTAGAGACAAACCCGTACGATCTCAGAAAGTTATATCAAAATAACAGGGACGAAACCAAATTTGTTTCTTCATGTCTAAAAGGGAAAAATAAAAATAAAAAATTGGATGAAGACCTGAAACTCAGGTCGAAACGTCGGCATAAATAAATATTTTTTTGTTTATTTATTTTTTTTGCTGACCGCACCCTCTCCCCCCAGCGAACATCTTCAATTATTAATCTACAGTCAACCGTCTACACCTCATCATGAAATAATAAATATTGATTCCTACCTTCACGTACCTCCGTGCGTACATAATTCATTTTACCAACTAACTGAACTATAAGATGTTAATTCAACATGATACATTCTTCATTTGCGATTTTGAGCTAAAAGAAGTATCGATATAAAATAAAATTTTTAAGTCCATTTTCTCTAAGGTTAGCTTTATGTATTTTATGTTAGTGTTTCTTGGAGTATGTGATGTGTATATCGTAGGCATTATCAGATGAACCTTCAGTTGCCAAACACCAATGATTGCTTGTTAATCATCGACGAAGAAACATAGCTATTTGCTCGGCTAATAACTAAAGCAAACATAGGCTGGGGGGAGGGGTTCTATTCCCGCCTTCGCTTCAAGGTTTATCGCTTCCAAACTGATCCTCATCCTGTTTTCCTAATTGCAGTCCCTTTTTCGTCCAATCCGTTTCCAGTTTATGATACACTTTCAAGGTCCTTTTGGGATAATAACACTTTTAATGGAATGTTATGCATAATTCCTGTAGAGTGGTTTTGACTTCCTCATTTTATTGCAATTCCATCTTAACTCAAATTAGGAGTTAAGGAAAAAACAAAAACAAAATCAAGTCAGAATTCCTCATTCAAATGAAGTCTCTAATAACTAGGTCCGCTAATATAAAACGATCTGCATCAGGTGAACGCTTGAAACAAAAAATCGATTGACCAACTACGTGTTTTTATATACCTGAATTTGTATATACCTTTCTATTTATTTCATCTTAATAATGTTAGTATGTTAATTTTTAGTAAAATTCCCAATTATATTCTTTGATTCATATATATCTATATCTATATCCACATATAATCCCTAGCAACAGGACAACCATAATGGCGGCTCTTGTAGTAGCTTATCAATAATAACGGCATTTTTATATTAACAATTTTTTTTCTATTACTACTGTACACATATAATTACTGCCTAGAAACATTTAATCATATTTTAACAATATTGTTTTACACATCTTTAAATATATTAAAATTCTAATATATTTTTATGATTTTATTTCAAATTTAAGTAAATAAACAACCCATACTTTGATCTTTTTTTATCAACTGAAATCCCTGTTTATAAAATAGAACAAAAAATGTTGGATGGTTCTTATCGCATATGGGATTACTATTAATGGTGATGGTTGGTGGGATTACTGTTGATGATCGATTGATGATTTATTTGATGAGGATAACTGTTGATTGTTGAAGGTTTATTTGATGATGGGATCACATTAATGGTTGATGGTTCTTACCGCATATGGGATTACTGTTCATTTGATGACTTATAGTTGAGGATAGGCACGCAGACCACTTTTTTTCATGGAAAAAACCCTAAATTTGTAGTTTTGACCAAGCTAACCAGAAGGTTTATTATTAGAGGGAGTAAGAAGGAGAGCTGGTTAAAGGATGGATAAAGCAGCAGATAGTTCTGATAGTACTTTCGATAGCGATTCTCAATATGTGGAAAAATAATAAAGTATAATGCATACTGTAATTGATAAATCAAAAGAAAACTAAAAATACATTTATATTTATGATATACATTGGATGTATCTCAATGATATAGATGGCAGTAATGTGCGATGAGTATTATTGTATTACATACACAAACGTACTTAAATGATGATAACCCAATTAAATTGATTCGGTGTTTAAGGCCAACTTTTCAATTTAAGCTGCAAATCTCAGTTGAAGGAGACAACATATAATATGTGCTATTTATCATAGTAAGGTGGATAAAAACATGCTTCATTTAGTAGGCAGCTGTTCCGTTTTAAAGTCGAATAGCAAATAATATTTAGTGAATGTTGTGAATATATTGACAAGAAAATAAATGTTCGCAATGTGCTTTCAACTATAGAAATTATTTATTAACATAGTCCATTTATAATAACTAAATATAAATTGTATGATAATAGTGTTAACCTCTGTTAATCTCTAATTTAATGTTACAATGAAAAGTGACAGAACAGGGTGATTTGACTGACTTGGGCAGGATATCCTGCAAAGTTTTTAAATTATTGCTTGTCAGATGTAAATTTATATTTAAGATTTTGTCCCTGAGGGCGGCCGAAACGTTGGACATTTAAAGAAGTAATAAAGTGTTTTGATACCTAACATGGATACAAATTATTTTATATGAAGAATAAAAACCTGTTTCAAGATAGTATAAAGATTATATATAAAACATGCTTGAAGAAGTTTGTCGGGGGGTGCGGTCAGCAAAGAACAACATAAATAAACAAAACCATATTTATTTATTTTATGCCGACGTTTCGACCTGAGTTTCAGGTCTTCATCAGGGGAGTTCGAATATTTCCCTCCTCTAAGACACAACCCCTGATGAAGACCTGAAACTCAGGTCGAAACGTCGGCATAAAATAAATAAATATGGTTTTGTTTATTTATGTTGTTCTTTGCTGACCGCACCCCCCGACAAACTTCTTCAAGCATTAATCTACGGTCAACTATCTACACCTCTATATATAAAACAGTGTTCATTTATAATAACTAAAGTAATTAACAGTATGACTAGGAAACGATAAAACATTGGTAATAATCATATATTTGTGTAACAATATGTAAATAAGGTTTTCTGTCGATTAAGGACCACCTAGAGGGATGAAGAGGAGAAGCAATTAGGGACGACAGTAAAAATTAGTGAGGATCATGACATAAATAAAAGGGACAAGGATGTAGTGGTAAGGAGGAGGGGAGGGAACGAGGGATGAATTATTTAGCAAGTAGGGAAGGAGGGAAGAAGATGGGAGTGAGGTGCGACTGGCTGCTGCAGGAGAATACTAAGTGTCCTTTACCTCTGTCTTCGTCTTCAATTTATGTCCACCTCCAGCTTCGTGTCCTTAACAATATTTCACGTCATAAATAAACCTCTTTTAGCCTGACAGCAGCTTATAGTACAACAACACTGCCACGAAAGTGAACTAACATAGAGTTCTCAACTTTGCAGTGGCCATAAAGTGAAACCGTGCAAACTATCTAGTAACTTCATTATCGTCATATCTACTATAAACTATCGCACCAGACCAGGTGCAAAATACTGCCAATAAATAGAGTGGACACTGACGGGACTCTAAGTACAAACTATTCCACCACTGTAGTACCTGCAACAATTGCCGCCGTAACTGTCAAGTGTTTCCGAGTGAACGAGTTTTAATGTGACAGTAGTTTCACTCCTACATTTACTGTCAAGTATCAAGTCATACCCTGAGCAAGAATACTGTCCTCACGGTCGCTATCCAGTCAACACTGGATTCCTTTTAAACTGTCTACTTTAAATATAATAAATTATTTCAAAAATAATATATTTAAAAAAAGAAAGAAAATTTATTTTAAATTTCCTATTTTCCTATCAGATAATTATTTTTAAAATAATCTGTTTTATTTTAATGTAGAATTATTGAATGTATTGATTTACACAGCTTTAAAGTTTGTTGTTGATTTGATATTAGTTTTAATTTTAATATGTATAAAACTCAACTTTTTTTTTTTTAAATGAATACTTTTGTACTTTCACGAGGCCAATAAGTGCATATAAGTGCAAATGACCTAGTCTCAAAAATAATCCGTGGGTTTCTAAGTGAACAGCTTAGCACAAAAGCGAAAAGTCGTGCAAAATTGCAGTCACATATCTAAGTGGGGGGGGTGAATATTTATAAATGTTTAATAAATATTTTTATTGGATCGGATAAAGCTGAAGCCGCTCGAATGCATTACGGCTTGGTTATCTTTTCTAAAACTGTTCTATTCTTGGGAGGAACAAAATTTATACCCGTTATTCCCATCTTGAGGAATGCTCAAGTACAAATTTTTGTGACTGCAGAAAATAAAAATTTAAGTTCATAATTTTCGTCTTTCGTTGTCTTAATTTTTTTTTCTTCTAAAATTACAGAAATAGCCATAACTTGAACATAATCTATCCACAACTTAGGGTTGGATGTAGTACGCTAAGTGAAAGTTATGTGATGCGCGCTCCGCACCACATTTTCTTTCAAACTTTTATGTCCAAACCTTTAAAAACAAATATATCTATTAAATAATATTCATAAAAAATTACTTCATAAAAAAATTCCAATTTATTTAAATATTGTTAGTGTGGATACATCAATAAAGTTATGCTAATGTGACAATAGTGTCATTATTAATGTATTAATTGAAGTTAAAAAGCTCTATTTAAGGATCCTGCTTGATAAAGGACGAAGGGCCGAAACGTTGAAGGGAAAAAGATTAAGGTAACGGATCATAAAACGTTTTTAATTACTAAATTACGTTATCTCAAACAAGTATTTAAATATGAAGTAATTTATTATTATATTTATATCCCCACATAGTGAAGAAACCTTTTTGGTCTGGAAAAACGTAAATATAACTTCATTTTTATTTTGGGCTTAAGAAATCGTATAGCACCCTGAAAAATGGTAGTGAGTTGAAGACAATAGCTTTGTGTATATATATAGATAAAACCGAGGTATAGATTTTTTTTTTTTTATTTGATGCGAAGGGGGGTAAAACTGAACCATTTCATCTTTGCGGTTAGAAGAAAAATGAAACTCGACTGTGAACGAATTGGATAGGATAATATTGTCTTGCCTTTGATCGGTGGTATCGATAAATGGAAGCTTTCCTTCCCCGAGACACGGGAACAGGTTTAACATGTGGCCAATATCTGAGCAACTTATTAATATTTAAAGCTTCCATTAGCCAGAGATTTATAATCACTTTGTCCTGTTTGCTCAAGGAGGAATTTATATTCTCCGTGCTATCCGCTCGGTGTAAAGTCCTTAATATTATAGTCTATACATAATATATAAGGAAATATGTTGAGATATTAGCATCTAATATTGGCTTATAGTATAGATATTATACTTATAGTACTAGATACTTAAAACAACCTTCAAAACCAAATTGTTTCTAACTGTAATTGAAATTATCATGAAATCTATATATGTATGTATAGTTGACCGTAAAAATTGATATATAGGGAGATGGTCAGGGTTGCGGTCAAAAGAGAAATAAAAATAGTTTACAACTATTTATTTTCCGACGTTTCGCCCCACTTTGCAGGGCTTCGTCAGGGCTAAAAAGATACAAAATGAAACTATGTTAAGATAAAATGATAGAAATAAAAATACAAAGATACAATGAAAAGAATAAAAAAAGGCAAGAGCAATAGTTTCATACAAAAATACGTAAAATATAAAGCTAAAAAAGTACAGGAGATGTATATAAAACAAAAAACAATACGGGAAAAAACAAAAAAATTATATATATATGGTATATATATCATGAAATCATTCATTTTGTTTATAAAATTTTACAATAAAAAGTTTATTGAAGGAAAAAAAAAAAATATATATATATGTAGGTCCATTCTAATATACATGATATCTATCACAACAGTAGTGTAAAATTTACTTGATACTATTCACTAAATGGCCAAAATAGATTAAATGCTGACCACTTCCAGCGCCCTCTCTAGGTCGTAGCCTGAAAAACTAAGTGGACGAACCGTACCCATTTCAGCTTGTAAAACACCCTTATTCTATTTTCATTATAGCATTTTACTGACTTATTCTACTTCTCCCGCCATCTATAGATTTATGAATTATTGAAATGGGCAATATATACCAGATAGTAATTTCAAAACTAACCTTTTGCAATCTTGGGTTTTGTTTCATTTTAATGTTGTTTTCTATTCTCCTTAAATATGTGACATCACAAATTAAATATACCAAACGGTCAATTGAATTATATCGAAATTATAAATTAGCTACAACCCTAAATATCTAACAATAATTCAAAGTCAATATTTGGGGATATGGGACATAGCTTTTGGATCAAGGATGTGAACTGGCTCATTTCAAGACAAGAATTGTCATATTTTAAGAAGTTGGTGTTTTGTCATAAAGACACCTGCCGTGTTTAGAAAAAAAACAGTGGAACATTTTTTGTATAATAATGCTACAAGCCAAAGAAGTATCTTCTTATTGTATTGTAATGTTAGCTACCTAGGAGTGGAGGATCCTCTCCTAATCCCCGCCACAAATCTCCCCTAAACCAGAACCGGGACAAAGGGACCAACTCGGGAATGATTAATGCAGCCGAGGGATCTGTCTCAAAGCCTTGAGGGTATGATAAAGTGGATCCACCGCCCACGGAGGTAGAGCTCGCCCAAATAGGTAGGAAATTAGAAGATGAAATATATCTTGCTGTGGCGGTCGAGATCCTATCGCCATAATGTAGAGCGGTCTGCGTGGGCTCAGTCCAGCTATATATTTCAAAGGATCAACATCAACATAAACTCTTCCATCGATACTACCGCAAGGGCTACTCCATCCAGTATCATAAAGTGACTACCCTTAATTGGGAAAAATCGGTGAGGAGAGGGGGGTCCGAGCGTGATTTTTTGACCAAATTACTTCCATGCACAGCCGATGGCCTCGTAACAATGCTTCCTTACAAAGTGCTGCATTCCAACCTTTCGTGGGTTTAAATGAATTTTAAAATAAATAGGAACCGGCTGATTTTGTCAGAGTGAAAGGAAGTGAATTCCGTCCTAGAACTTATTAATGTTTTTATTTATATTCAAATTTGTAGAGAGCTCTAAGAAGGGAGGAGCATTCCGAAAAGTCGATTAACTTTATATTTTAAATAATCTTATATATTTTAAATATTTTTATAATTGTATATGAGGTGTAGATAGTTGACCGTAGATTAATGTTTGTCGGGGGGGTGTGGTCAGGAGGTCAGTCTTGCTGACCGCACCCCCCAACAAACTTCTCCAATTATAATTGTATATATTTTAAAATAAACGAAAATTGAAAATTAATAAATTGCTGAACATTTTTATTGTATTGTGAATTCTGGGAACCGAAAAGTGAGAACCAGCTTCAAAAAACATAGACATTATTATACTCTAATATTCTCTAGTGAATATTCTAATGAATATTTTTTTTATAGAAAGCTTTAATATTTAACATACATTCGTTGTGAATTGTTTGCTTCTTTCTAAGATCTATAATTCATATTTTCATTTAGGGCACTCGATCCTGAAACGCTGTGAACCCTACATATCAGACATCTTGTTTTCCAAAACTAATTTCAAATCCTAAGCCCCTTGCTCTAATTACTCCAGAGAGGGCTCCTCCGTGGGCAGAGAGAAATAGTCCAGGAGACAGGAACATTTGTCTTGGAGGGCTAACGAGAGGAACGACCTGGAGGAAGACTGTGGAGCTATCTGTATTGAATATATTAGTACTAAGGCACTGCCCGAGGCACCAAATAGAAAAGCCCCTTGGGGACGACCTTGGAGAACAGAAATCATAATTACAAAATGCTATAAATTTGCCGCCAGCTGGAACCGGTTCCTGGAATCAATTTGTCTTCAACTGGTTCATTCCATCCTTCACTCCAGGATAATATCGAGTCTCCTTCCAAGCCATTGTCCAATACAATTTTCTTCCTTGCTTTCTCCTCCTTGTCCTTATTTTCACTTTCTCCTGTTGATATTTTCAAAGGATAAAATTATAAAAAAAAACCTTACATTTTTTTTCTTTATATTTATTATTATTAAAATAATCATATAACGTTTTGGTTTATTAATTTGTTTTTATTGGAAAAAGATTGTTTTATGTGGAAGAAGTTGACCGTATGAAGTAAATTGTAGGAAGATAGTCGGGCTGGAGGTTAATAAAGTATCGAAATAGTAGAAAAACTATTTATTGTTAACCAGCATTTCTAGTGCTAAATGTGGTCAGTCCAATAATTTAAAGACCTTTCTTTTGACTATTTCAGTCTAATCACCCTATTTTGTCCCTATTCCATTAAACTTTCAAAACATTGAATTACAGATTATCTTAACATAATTATCACAAAATATTTTTAACATATAATAAATAACATCAAAAATTTAGTGGAAAAGTGACAAAATAATGTTATTTTGCTTAAATCAATGATCTTGGGAGGAGAGCCTGCAAAAAGTTTTTAAATTATTGGATGTGAGGTATACATTTATATGTCAGGTTGGCCGAAACGTTGGACATTAAAAGTAATAACAAAGAGTGTTTGAGCCAGCTAATAAACACCAGATTTAAAAAAGAAAAGTAATATATATAGAGATTTATCTATATTAGTTTTTCTAGACGAGGTATCACAAATGAAGCGACGAACTCAGTATTTCGTCCAGCCTGACGTTATCAAAGTCAGCACTTAACAGATCCTTATCAGATTATTGTTATTGGAACGTTATCAGGAACAAAGATACCATGGTTAGGGCCAGCTGTACCCTTAAAGCCACTCAAGTAGGTGATGTAGACATTGGGAGGAGATACAAGTGGCCACTGGGAGGTTCTGGTTTAGTGTGCACCTCGGACACTCGCGTTCACGTGGGAACGCTCACTCCAGCTGTTCTTAGTGTAGGCACTCTACCGCGAAAAATCTCCAGTAGTACAGGTGTCCTGGGTTTTAAAGTATATTTACATCGCTAGTTGCCTTCAAGGACGGGATGAGTCACAGGTTATCCAGTCGTCTTATCTGGATCCACGTGATATCATTAATGCGTTCTGGATAACTTACTTCTTCCCACAGGAACCGAGAGGTTAACGCTCTGGCTGGGCAAACATTGTCACATAGTAAATGCAGCTTGTGCTCTACTATCGTCCAAGTTGTTCATTTTCCAACTTGACGTTCCCCTAAGCCAGAGATATACGAGAGAGGATTTATAAACGAAGGCGGCGATCCAGAATAGAAGACAGATATGGAAGCAGATGGTGGATGCAGGACCTATAAGGAGAAGACTGGAGGTCCTTAGAAGGAGCGGGCACTAAACCAGTTCGGGCGTCGCTAAAAGCTTTCCCTAAAGATAATGTTCGTCGGACGGTGTCGACTCTTTTATTGTCCTCGACAATGCAAGAACAGGACTCGGGTCCTAGCTCCGGCTTTATATAACAACTTGAGAGTATCAAGACCGGGGGGGGGGGGGAAAGGGTGAAGGAACTTTAGGGTAGGAGGTGTAGGTTAATATTTGGCCACATTCAATTGGAGCAAAAACAAACATTGGAACAAAATCCAAATTCAAGATGCTAAGAAAAATAAATTTGGAAGTCAAATTTAGTATTTTGAGAAACGAGGATGGGGAAATGTCATGGAATAAAAAAAAAAATTGATGTCACGGCTTGTGATAACATCTGGTTTGTTTTTACATGTAAAATTTTTATAATTGATTAAACAATATATAAAAATCTATGAAGATTTGTTGTTCTTGCTTTAAGTGAGAGATTTATTCATCTAGTATTACTATTGTTTGTCTTGAAGAAGTTAGGCCGAAACCTTATTACACAAGTGTATCTTACCGCCTCTTACATTTTTTTTTATCATATCCCAACTGTCTACTTACGATTCACATCTCCACTTCCAAATTATCTACTGCAATACATCATTTTAAATCGAACTGATTTATTTTCCTGTCAAAAAATGTCGAATAAATTATTTGGAAATAAAAGAGAACGTAAAAAGCTAAATTTTGTTTCAGATAAAAAACACAGACATCAAGTTGGCGATTTATAGGATAAGAAATTTGAGACTAGAAGGAAATAGGGGGAGGCGCCGCGGGCGCCCAGAACCAATAATGGCGACCCTGTCGAAATTTATATGTTAATTTTATTGGCTGAATTTCTAATAAACTGGCAGAGCGCGTAATAACTGATGGTCCCTTTGGAATGATATTGGATTGATAGATGGATTGCTACCAGGCCACAAGAATACATATTTATATTCTCTGTTTCTTCTCTCGACTCTTGAATTTTAAAAGAAACTGGAGCCGAGAGAGGCAGGAGAGAAATGGAGGATGGGACAATAGGTAAGGAGCCTCATGAATTATTCAAAGAGGTTCAGAGTAGATGATACAGGGGGCGTCCTAATTTCATACAGGGGAGCCACACCCGGATCTTACTCTGTCACTTTGTTCTTTTTCTTGATAAATCGATCTTATTATCGATTGTCGGTCCTCGTTCAGTCACTAATAGTTCAATAATTACTTTGATAACCCTGGTAACGGGCTCCTTAGAAATCATACCGCTTTAGAGGTCCAAGTTGTACCAAATGTTTCTGATAGCTTTAATATCTCCCGCTATTTATATTTATTTTTTAAAAAACAAACCTCTTATACCTTATCACCCATATACCCTGTGTTAGTGAAATAGTTAAGAAGAAATCTTTTATCTAGGGCTGCTTCTCTTGAATGCTTTGTTCTTGACGCAGCAGTGCGAGTAGTGGGGCCATTGTTACGGAGTCGTGGTTGAAATTTGGTGGGTCAAGTTCATACTCATCCAAATTAATTTATTGAGTAGCCTTAACTGTAATGAAATTAAATACCACCAAGGCTCATGCGTTCAGTGGCTCCATCACTATTACTCACAAATAACAACAAAATGTCTGAAGAACACAACAGGTTGACCCGTTGCTAGGCTACGCCAAACAAATAACCCCCGCTGAACTATTACAACAAAAAATAATTACAATTAATCACTATTTTAGGAAAATTACAACTTATTTACTAATTACATTTAATTGTATCGCTTGTGGCAATGTACATAGCATAGTAAATAGATTATAGTTCAACTAACAAGCTCATTATAATCAGCCATCCTGATAAATATTTTATAACCTCCTAGTTTTAAGGTTGACCCTGTAAGGATGTACTATTAAGTATAATTTAAATTTTTGTTTCTGAACATTTAGAGTTTTAGCCGAAACGTTGGGCATTTGGTTTTATTTAAGGTGGTAAAATAATACTGCCTTTAGAATTTACAAATTATATGATAATAATCGCAGCTAAATTCCGATTTCGACAAAAATCGATATATCTTTCTTTATATTTAATTACATGTCGAGGCATGCCCTGTGGCATTGCAAAGAGAAAATATAACCGCATTAAAAAGCGGAGTTAGATATGTGGAGCTACAAACGACAAAACCCGAGTTAGCGAAATGTGTAAAGTGGCGTGTCTACATATTTTACTAACTCTGGTTTTGGATGGAGAATATTATAGCTGCAAAAAGAGGAGTCGAGATCAATCCACAAAAGGAGATACCAGTTGGAGCCCTGCTGGGATGAAATGTGGCTCTGGAAGGACTTCTTTATCCGCCCAATATTTTATATCATTATCTCTTCGTCTTGGCTCCTAGCGACCAGATCGTCGCCTCCAAGGAGGACTTCCATTCCGTTCTTTACTAGTCTGAGTAGAGGCAATACGAAGGATAACAGTAGTTCTTGAAGGATAAACATTACTATCCTCAAGAGATGAGGAGCAGGATCTTGCAATACAGGGTCACCTCCTTCTAAGACCCGTAACATTTACATACGAATAGGCCTCTCCCGCTGTAGAGCCGAAACATATGGGACTCGAGACAGCAGTCTTTGGGTCCTGATTTATCCACCTTCTAAAACCAGTCTAAGTTATTTTCATTTTGTTACCCTATGTTATAATAAGGATATAAAAATACTAACTTAAATAATAGACCATCAGGGGCGGTTTTAATCACTTTTAATACACAAAAGAGACCGTAAATGCTATGGCAAAGGGGCCTATCTGAAAATATCTGAGAGAATTCTATTTAAATTACGGCTATAGATTTCAAATATCAGCTGAATTCTAATTCGGATATCATTCAATAGATAGCTTTGCATTAGTAATTAGCTAGTTCACATACTCAATTAGGGACATTCAGTTGGCACTGTGAGGAGGTTATAAAATATCCCAAGGTAACTTTGAATATGCACATACGTCACTTTGAAGAAGAGATTCTTTCATTAGCAAACTTCCACCATTTCTGATGTTATTTATCCAGATCTTTTCTATTAAAAACGTTATTCACACATTCACTAGTCCAACAATAAAAATTTGTTTTTCATTTGATATAATACATTGTAGTATTTAATGATTAATTTATTTATTCTAATAATATTTTTTCTGTTTCAGGTAAGAAATCCATTCATGACTTAAAGGATCACATTTTAAAGGTATTTCCCAGAGATAAGGTTTATTAATTTCTATAATGGAGGGTACAGGATAACACGATAAAAAGCCCCTTAGCACCCATTGCAAATGATTTCAGGTATTTCCCAGAGATAAGGTTTATTAATTTCTATAATGGAGGGTACAGGATAACACGATAAAAAGCCCCTTAGCACCCATAGCAAATGATTTCGGGTATTTCAATAATTGTTTTCTTTTAATGCGGATTTTATTTTTATCATTGTCAATTTTTAAACAAACCGCATGTAACTTTGATGAGTTTTAAAACCTCTAGAGTCTGTGGGTGGTATCAAGGGGGTGTGCCTCTCTCCTAAAGATCAAACATGTTTTAATTTTTAGAATAATTCGGTAACTAACAAAAAAAAGTTATTCATTTGAAAAATGCAAGTTGCAAACAACTAAGCCGGGCAACTTATTTACGTTTCTTAAAATGGAAAACATTAGCGCATATTCAACAAGAAACGGACAGGGATCCAGGTCTGAGCTCTAGGTGTAGGCTTACTGAGCAAACAGCGGTCAGGGCACAACCCTGTGGGTACTGCCACACTACACACTGGACCACCTTCAGCATACATTGATGGCTTAGTTCACAATGGTGCTCATTATATTACCACTATCTTTATCAAAAATACAATTAAAGGTTCTCCCTTCTAGGAAAATATATAAATAAATCAATTGAAGAGTTGTAATTTTCCCAAAAATAGAGAACCTTAAATTGTATTTTTCGTGAACTTAGTTTCCATGTCCTCAGTACTACTGTGAAGTACCATTGATATTAATCTATAAAAACATTTATAATATAAATATAAGCATTTACTTTAATTTAACGTTGAAATAATATATAATGTATACTGGTGAAGCATGATTAAGTAATCCGGTAATTGCTCCCCTTACCCCCCTTTTTTTCTTGGATTTACGTCTGTTCCTCCTTGTCGTCTTAGATTACTTTCGAGTTACGTCTGTTCCTCCCTTATCGTCTTGGGTCACCTTCGAGTTACGTCTGTTCCTCCCTTGTCGTCTTAGATTACTTTCGAATTACGTCTGTTCCTCCCTTATCGTCTGGGTTACTTTCGAGCTACGTATGTTCCTCCCTTTTCGTCTTGGGTCATATTCCTGTTTAAATCCCATTGGCACTGGATATATTTCTTAATTTTTTAAAAATAATTTTGTAGACTGTATTTTTGTTTCAACTTAAAACAGTGCGTACTGCGCTTTGTTGTTTGAACTTGAACACCCTCCTCCCTAAAAACAACATCCGTACCCAACCCTCTACGAGCATTCAAATTCCAATACTATTTCACCTCAGTCCAGTATTTATGCAGAGATAGGATCTGACATTAACTACAACACATGTCTACACGAGCAGTTTGCTATCACTGTGAAGAGAGAACAAACGATGTAAGCAGGTTGTGGTGGCGCTATGATGCAGTTCGGAGAAGGCAATCTTCTCCAATCTCGCTCTACAATTTTGTGCTTAGTCGAGGTCTGGCTGATATCTTCTTGATAACCCAATTAAGGAGGGTTCTCGTTCGGATTATTTGATTTTTCACCAAATGAAAAGCTTCAATTGAACATTGTGACATTGCATATTATATTTATTTATTTTTATTATTTTGATAATGAGAAGATAGTTGTGACATTGCATATTATATTTATTTATTTTTATTATTTTGATAATGAGAAGATAGTTGTGACATTGCATATTATATTTATTTATTTTTATTATTTTGATAATGAGAAGATAGTTGTGACATTGCATATTATATTTATTTATTTTTATTATTTTGATAATGAGAAGATAGTTGACCGTGGATAATATAATCGAGAAGATGGTTGTGGGTGCGGTTAGAGAATAACACAAATAATTTTTAAATAACTTATTTAAGTAAGCTTATTCAAATGAGTAAACTTATTTAAATAAATTAGTTTATAACTTCCTTGTGACATTATTTATTTATTTGCATTAATGTGATATAACAAATTACCATCACATAAATTTTATGTAGCCACCTGCTTTAGGTGCAAAATGATTTTGTACATCTAATAAATAAATTGTAGGTTCCAGTATTTTTATAAAACTGACTTTTCTGAGCGATATTAAAAATTGCTTTTAACAATTTTCATTTTGAGACATCGACCCAAGACACATCGTATTTTTTATATCTCTCTTAGATCCTTGGTTTTTCTAGAGAAATTATAAAAATGTCGATACAGCTAATTAAACATAAGTTACTTACTCCACTCTAAATTTACAAATTTATGTATTATATTACATTTACAAATTCACCATAACAGTGAATACTATTCTGCCTACTAATAAATAAATACCTTAAAACGTATTTTTTCACTGAAATTTTCCACGATTGTAATACTTCACCTAAACATATATTTCATACGTAGTACTATTTAGCTACGTTTAATTCCGATAGAATTCAATTCAATTGATCGTTTCGAATGTTTAATTAGCTATTTCACATAGCTCGCTCTTTTTGTTAAATATGTAGATAAACCACTTTGTCTTTGTACATAATACATGACATCTTGTACAGTATATAGAATAGATATTCATATTTCAATAAGTAACAAAACAAAGCCGAAGGTAATCCACCCATGTACTTCTTGGACCTTCACCCGTCGGTTAAGCGTGAATTATGAATATAGGGATTTTTTAATTAATAACTAAAACAATTTTACATTCCCATATCATTCGTTACTGCACTATAACACTAGTTATATTGACATTCAATATAGATATATATAGTCCTGAACCTAAGGAGAGACCTGAAAGTGAGCAGAGGACGTGTAACCTGCTGAGGGGATGATGAGCACAAGTTGGCCGCAGCCTTTTGTCACGCTGATAAAAACGAAGCGCGTTATGAGGTCGTTAGCGCTGAGAGCCGCCCTACTTCTACGGTACATCCATTCGGCAATCCTCCGCTTCTTGTACTTGTACAGGACCTCGAGGGACTCTTTCCTAAGCATTTAACATATTTAGTGCCCCTTAACAGTTTTAATGCAATTTAAATAGTGATAAAATTCAAATTTATGTTCTGGTGAATTCAAAATGTAATCGTACCTATAAGGCCGATTATTAAATAAGACACATTTTCAGGTCCCAATTTTCAACGAATCCTCCAAAACTAAAGAATTCTGAATCCTTTTACTAAGGCTTCCAATACTATCACTATCGAGTAAATCTTCAATCTCAAAATGTACTAACAAAATTTATACTTGAAGTTTCATACATGGGCAAAATGAAGCCATTACAAAGAAGCCATAAACAACCACCACCGTAGTAATTTTAACTTTATAAAATAATTTAATGTTGAATTACAGTCTAAAAATTGATTTTAAGATCTCATATAATGATTGGACATTAACTATATTGGGCCACTATAACGCTAATTGAAAACATTTTTATTCTTGGAAGGACTCATATGAAAGGAATATTAGTGCAACAAGCGGAGGTCACACATTTCCAAGCTCCCCCCCCCTATCCTCAAGTCATACAAATGTTTCAGTTTTCTCTTTTTATTTCCAGGTTCATTTTAATCACGATAATAACTTTTTTTAAGGAACATATTTAGAAATACCCTAAAACCTGTTCTAACAATTAAGACCTGAATCCGAAAACTTTGTTTAATAGAGTATTTTAGTGAAAAGCCAAGCCAATATAATTAACTCAAGATGAAGAGGGCGGTAGTAAAATATAAGGCAGTACCGATTAGAATAACCAACGCAGATTCATAAGATTCTTATTCTTAATTAATTAGTTAAATAATAAATTAATATTTCGTTATTGTTGCAAGATCTTTGATTTCATAACTATATCTGAGAAAAACTAAGCTTTTCTCATAATTCAACTGTCATATGTTTAAAAGTTTGTCTATGCGCTTTATCTATGATTCAATACGATACCACAATCTATTAAAAAAAAAAAAAAAAAAAAAAAAAAATACGATACCACAAAAAGAACAAATCGCAAATGTTCTAAATTTCTAATAGTTTTCCAAATTGATTTTTCTTTGTGGTTACTGTTCCTTCATGATAGGTCATATGTTACCTATGTTATAGTTATTGCTCATGCATTATAGGTCATATGATACCGTTACTAAAGTTATATTTATATATCCTAATACCTTTCTAAACAAACAGTTTATTACTGTACTATTATGAAGGATCTAAGTTGTATATTATGCCTATGTTGGGTTGAGTACATAATAAGATTCAGAAACAAATTCTGGACAAAAAGGATTTAAGCTGTATATTATAATAATATCCTGCATAGAACGGTTTTTGTACAGTATTTTTAGTCTCCTGAAAAATCAAGGATATAGGACTCAAATCCTTTATATTTATTTGTATAGATTGGACAGATAGATCTTTCTCTAAACGGCATGGTAGTAGAAATAACGTTATTATGCATTTTAACCTAGTTGTATATTTATATTAGACAATGCCCAAAATACCTAGGTCTTGTATCTGATTATAAATTAATGAATATCCAAACTATAAATTAGGTGCTAAACTAAATTCAGATGAGAGCACTATTGATTTGATATGATTTGATATATTATCCTAACCAATGAGGTAGTGCCATTAGACCTAGATAGAGAGCGCTGATTGGCTCAAAGAGTGGATGTCAACGATTACCTCGACCAATAATGGCTCATCCTCTTTAGTCTGTCTGGAGGACAGCACTTTAGGGTCCTTGTCCTCTCCGCCATTTACATAATTCCTCTTCTAGTTAGCTCCTCTTCTAGATTAGTCCTTATTCCAACCAGGATCCTGCATCACCAGCTATATCTTTTACTTCTGACTTGCCCCGCAGCGGTAGTACAGCCACACGATATATTTTTGTTCCTTCCTTGCATATTTGTCTCAAATGAGCTTTTGTGTTTACCGCGTTATTTTATTAAGGAGTACAAGATGGAGACATTACCACAATCGATTATGGGAAAGTTAGTAATTAAAATAATGTCAAACTCTAGCTGACATAATAACCTCCGTATGATGAAATTATCATATTTTATTGAAACCTGTTTGAGAAGATAATAACAAGCAATTACAGCGCAAACCTATGAAAATACAGGATATTTATCTGCGTCGGATATCCTCCTGGAGGAATAGAATTCAATTAATTATACAATATCTATCAGAGACTAAATCCGATAATATCAATTGTTTTGTTGATTGTCTTGTTACATAAGAAAGCCTGGGGATCTCTACCATACTTCTCTTTTGCTGTTACTTACTTTGGAAAACATGCTACCATACATTATATATATTCGAGTGCAGCAGGGACAGTTAGGACGCTTGCTATGTTGCTATATCATTACTTGAATGTGTGACCGAAAAGGGTGACCATTCCTGAAGCCCGTCAGCCTACTGGAGGTAACTTTCTAGTATATCCAATGGATTTGGTTAGCCTAATATCTGTAAGGCCATATTGTGCGTCCTAAGTTGATAATGCAATATAGCTAAATTGATGCCTGTAGAGAGGTAGTGCTGGCAGGTAGGGGAGGAAGTGAAGTCTCCGATAACACATTATTTGTCATCTGCTATTTACACCAAAAGCGGGTCCGGCTCAGGTTCTATTCTACGCTCGTCCTATTTACTCCTCTTTCAGGTAATTTTCTCTCTTATATTATATTTTTTACAAAAAGAAGAAATTTGATTTTTAAAAAAAGCATCAAAAAGTACCGCCTATATAGGTACCCCTAGTATTTACTTACAAAGGGAGGAATAGTGACAACGGATGATTGTTTCATATTTGAAGCCGGATCCATACTTATTTAAAACTAAGAAATATTAAAATATAATATTTATTAAAAAAACATAAAATGTTTACTAGCATTTTAATTACACAAAAATCCATAAATGATACAAAATATAAGTACATAATACATAATTAAGTCAACAGTTTATCTTTAACGCTTTAATGATGGAAAGTAAAACTTTCGATTATGTTGAAATACAGCTTGTGAGAATGTTAATTGATATTAATGATTTTATTTTTCGAAATAAAGTTACAGGCAGATTAATTATCAATTGAACCCAAATATACAATAAGGCACCAACCGAACTCTTTATGAAATGTGTTTTATAAACTTCAACTTTCATTTTTACGAGAATTTTCATTCTACAACATAACCCCAAGAACCGTGTTCCTTTAAATCATATTCTAATATGATCTACCTATCTCTAGATAGGTACATTACCTATCTAGAGATAGGTACATTACCTATCCCTAGATAGGTACAGCTTAAATGTGGGAGAATACATGAATCGGTTCCTTGCCTCGAATTGATCCTCAGTTGAAGAAGTTACAGATGACAGTTCATGAACCCCTTTGAGATGCACCTGATATGAAAATATCCTCCCCCATTCATGAGTAATGCCCCTATTAACAAAAAGGCTGTGAAGAAAGAGGGCTGTATCCGTTCTAGGTTCCAAATGAGGCAGTGAGGGTCGCACTGAAGAACACAAGAGCTTTTTTCTTCCGTTCCTAAAAACAGTGAACAGGTGTCGCGGGGTAATGAGTTGCATTGTGGCTTCATCCATATGCACTCTCACATTAACATCACAATACTGTCTCCTAGGTCTACAACGCTCACGCTCCAAGTTAGTTCAAAATAGATAGTGGTAATATTGAGAATTGTTGTCTTTCCGCTGAGCCATTAAATACGGAGGGTTAAGGTAGTTCCGGGGATTGAGGACTAACCCAAGAATACTTACTGTCAGTGACATCTAGTGTACCAGACAATAGACAGTGTAAGTACTTACTGTCAGTGACATCTAGTGTACCAGGCAATAGACAGTGTAAGTATTTACTGTCAGTGACATCTAGTGTACCAGACAATAGACAGTGTAACTACTTACTGTCAGTGACATCTAGTGTACCAGACAATAGTCAGTGTAAGTACTTACTGTCAGTGACATCTAGTGTACCAGACAATAGACAGTGTAAGTACTTACTGTCAGTGACATCTAGTGTACCAGACACTAGACAGCGTAAGTACCACTAACTGTTAACCACATACAGGGCATTAGACACCGGATTACCATTTGGCATCTTTACTAAACGATAATAGTCCTCAAATTCTGAAAATATTTGATTATCTTAAAAAAGCAACTATTTACGAATATATATATATATATAACTAATTTGACTTATTTATATCTTTATTACATCAATTAATGTCACTAACTGTGATCGAATTTTTCTTTTCAATTTTATTTATATCCATCTTTTTTTTTGTTCGACTTAAGAAATGGTGCATTAATCGTGTTTTGTTTCTTGATCATCATAGATGCTTGTAAAGTTATAAATAGGAATTCTTGTACTATCCTTTGAAATGTTCTACATGCTGAATAGGAGTTTTTATTATATTATCCTTTGAAATGTTCTACAAACTATGAAACGAACCATTGCCGACGTAGTACGTGTTCGTTGTGAGCTGACTAAATAATTTCAAAAGAACTTTTTATCCTTCCTGGTTTACTTTCTAAATTACTGTTGGGTATTTAGATGGAGGGTGCCCCCCTTACAAAAACACTATGATCCATTGTGTAGCTGTTACTAGCTGGGGGGGGGGCAGCTTTCCTTATTAATATCAACAATGGCGGTCATCAGCTACGCTCACCATCAGGTGATATAGCTAAGTGTTAATTCAGTATTCCAGCTGTGAACAGAAATATCTTTAAAACCATAAATTATTATATGAAATATACTTGAAGCCTCGGATACTACTTCAGGATAAGTAGAAAGCGACTTATCCTATATACAATACTATACAGAAACCTATCCAACGAAACTTATTCACCTTATCGAAAAACTGACTTTTGAATCTACAATTTTTCCTTCTAATAAAAGAAGATAAAAGTTATATGTATGATGACTTGAACACAAACCGACCAACCTACGCGAACTTTGGGGATGTAAGTCTAAACGATACATATTTTGATTTATAATTTAGTTCAGTACTGATAACTGTCATACCTTGTTCTCATTTAAAAAATATCTAACATATTGTATTTTGTTGTAGTTTTAAGTGGATCCATAAAGTAAAAAGTGATAATATGTATAAGTAGTTTTAGAAGGAGCTTGTCTGGGTTGCAGTCAAGAAATTGTTTTAACTATCTTAAATATATAAAGGGTATATGTATGAGTAATAAAACAGATATAAATATGGAGGTATATAAAGACATCCATACAAAAAAATAACAAATAATATAACGAAAATATCTATGAATATACAAATGAATGTATAGTAGAAGAAGATACTATATTTAACTCATTCATCTTTAACTCGATAACGCTAACCTCATTTCAACATTATCAAATTTACCTGGACCCAATTAACATATAACTAACTAGCAATAAATAATGGCTTATTTCCTCCATCTCATTCTCTACTTAAGTATTTAATCTAGGTAAACGTTTTCCTTTTTTGTTTTCACCAGCAAATTATTTTTCCAAATTTACGTGTTCGCCCGGTAGGGTTATGTTAATTAAATATAGTTAACCTCTGCTAGTGTTAGTTTCTAATAAATGTTTCTTTTACTACTCTGAGTATCTTTTTTGTTGAAAAGATTTTATTAGCCTGCAATTCTATTCAAAATATGTTAAAAAGAAATAAATTGGTACGTACTCTCGAGAGGTCAAAGGAGTGCCCGTTAGAGAACATGGCAAAGCCACTCCAGAGGTCGGTGCGTACTGTAAAATACAAGAGGTAGGGCGTAGCGTAGAGATAAAGCGGCTACCTCCACCTCACGAGCGAGGTTCCAGCCAATTCTCCAGCGACAAAGACTACAATGGCCACGTGCTGGAGCTGTTTTTGCACTGCCTCTTGCAATTAAACTTCTTAATAGAGGGCTTCTCGCTGCGCCCGGCTGCAATCTTCACTATAATATCTATACACCACAGTGCAGTTTTAGATTTTAATAGCCATAAAAAAAATGTCTACCCCATTGTGCAGTTTTAGATTTTAATAACAAGAAAAAATTAACTTATGAAGAAGCATACGTAATTCCACAATACGTTTGGAGCGAGGAGAAAATATTAATTTACGGGCGGTCTCTTTGCTGGTCGTTTATATTGAGTCACTGAATCTTACATTTATATAGACATTATTTTATTAATAGTTTTCTAACGTTTGTGTGCCAGGTGAAAAGTTTTAACCGGTAAATGCAAAAGATAAGTGACCTTTAGGTTAGAACTGCAGATGCTTTCGCTTCTTTCTAATCTTCTTATTCCTTCAACGGGAAAAGAAGATGGCCTAAGGATCTTTCAATAGGGGTATTCATGATGTTGTGTTAAATGTTATAACTATAAGATTGTGAGCAGCCCTAATTGAAGTCATGTTAAACGTTAAATGCATAAGAGCCTCTAGCGGATTTTCTCAGCAACTTGTTGTATAAGCCTTTATGTTTATAACCTTCCTTCCAGACCCTCATGTTATTGTTTACTTCAGTTTTGATTTAAGTAATTAATTACAACATCCCTAGAGTGAGTGAAAAGTAGAATCTGTGTGAAAGTTTAGCTTATGAAATGAAATGAAAGATAACTTTATTCTGGGACATATGTCCCCTAAGAATAATTACATGGTTCATATAATGAGATTTTTATCTGGCGAGCGTTTACAAATTTTCAGATAGTAGAATGAAATTACATTGTTTTTTTTTCTCAAATGTATCATTAAAATTATCCATTCTGGTTTAATAACAGGGATATGAATACCACAAACGCACGAAAGAACTGAGCTGTCACAACAAAAATGGCGGCGATCTCAACTGGTCTATTGTGTGACGTCATTCTCCATTTAACAGACCAAGTAACAGACTCTCAGCCATGTTAAATGTTATTTCGTTTTACCACGGTAAAAGAGGGCAATTTTTTTCGATTTAACATGAGTTTTTCCATTTAACACGCTTTAACATGTTAAACCAAAGATCATGAATACCCCTAATATATTACTTCCATGCTATATCAATCTGACAGTACACTAACTTTTTTATTGTAATTTAACAATTAAATTAGTGTTTTTAACGAAACAATTCTTATATCTCTGGCATCAAAATATTTCAGATATTGTTTTTTTCGACGTCAGCGAGATACTCCTCTAGAAGAGACAATGAGAACGGATTCTAATATGGAGTGCGGTCTCCTTAGATAGCTTTTGGCTCCGTCATCCTGTTACAGCTAGCGCTCAAGGTCTCTGCTAATGCTTGTATTATTTAAAACAGTATTTGAAAATATCATTTTGTTTCATTATATCACTTATACTTTTTTTTTTTTTTTTTTTAAATATAATGCCTAAAGTTCGAAAATTTAGGAGACAAATATGTTTCCAACATGTATATTTGTGTTAGGAATTTTATCTTATTATTTAACCATAACAATTTATCCTCCCTTTAGAGCAGAAATCATTGATCAAGCAACATTGCTTGTTATAAAAATTAAAATTTCTTATAATGCTAATAATTTTAACGTAACGGATTCGGCAGAATGCGGTCAAATGAACTCAAATAGAAAGTAAACTATTTATTGTGAGCCAAGGTTTCGGCCCACTTTGCGGGAGCTTCATCAGGGCTAACAAGATACAAACAACTATAATAAGGTAACAAAGTAAGGCACTAAAATAACAAGAATTAAAAGTAAACTAAGCTATGGCTACAAATATGTGAAAATTTATATAGAAATGAACAAATTAAATTTATTTTATAGCATTGATTTGATAATCAATCTAATGAATTATTTAATCATTATAGGTCCTCTTCTAATCAAACATTTTAGGCAATAGTAATCAGTTTTATTTTGGCTAACCGTATGTAAGAGACTAAAGGAACATAATGGTTCCCAAGAAAGGTACAAAAATAGTAAAAAAAAAAAAATAAATAAAATATTAGTAACCTGCTATTTCGGTTCCCTCACCAGAGCTATGTTCTAACAATCCAACCATTTTTATATTGTAACAATAAAATGGCCCGGCTACGATCAAAGAAATAACTCAGAGAAATAGTAATAAAACTACTCAATGCAAACAAAATTGAACAAAGTTGTGGCTAATGATTTAACACGAAATAAAATTGAACAAAGAAAAAATATATATAACACGAATTTTTTTTTAATTTTATTTATTGATATTTACAACTGTTTAAAAAAATAAAACCAGTAAATTTGATCATAATGACATAATGATATGATACAGGATGTAGAGAAACTACCTAGTAGTAGAACTCTAAAAACAGTTTACAATATAAGGTCACGAGGCCATCTTCTTTTCAGGCGCCTCGGAGGATTGCCAGGAATGGAAGAGGAAGCAAGATTAGAAACGAGTGGGTTTGGGTTGTTAGGGAGTTTATTATGGAAGGAATAATATCGGGTTCGCGCTAGATCGATTACATAAGGAACATTTAGGTCTTTATGGATGGTTTTATTAGTAACAAAATAAGGAGCATTGAGGATTTTACGAAGGATTTTGGATTGTAAAGATTGGATACGAGAGGAATTCGAAGGTTTAGTGGAGCCCCAAAGGTCAACTCCGTATGTCCAAATGGGCCTTATTATTGTCATGTAGATCAGTCTTTTGTAATGAGTTGGAAGTTTAGACCGTTTGTCTAGTAAGTGCTGTAATAGTCGGAATCTGCGTGCAGTTTCCTGTCTTTTCAGTCTTGTGTGAGGATTCCAGGTTAGTCGTTTGCCAAGATGTAGTCCAAGATAACGAATCTGTTCTACAGGGGTAAGAGATAACACGAAATAAAATTGAACAAAGTTGTGGCTAATGACATAAAACATGTGCAAAATTATATAAAAATGAGCTAAGTAAATTGAAGAAAATAAAAATGTTTAGACAAAAATGAAAATAAAAAAATAAAATATGGAAAAGGGGGAATAAGAATAGTATTTTTATATTTAATATTATATATTATATATTTCAATTGCACCCTTTATAAGGGGTATTCATGATCTATGTTAAATGGAAAAACTCGTGTTAAATCGAAAAAAATTGCCTTCTTTTGCCGTGGTAAAACGAAATAACATTTAACA
>NW_027112076.1:435731-443635 GCF_000696795.3 Halyomorpha halys | reverse complement strand
ATAACATTTAACATGGTAAAACATATAACATTTGACACAACATCATGAATACCCCTATAATAATATTAAACGATACCTAAGATATATGATATAATTTTTATCGGCTTATAATGATCTCATCTTACGTGGACGCTGCTAGATTTAGCTGGACCCTTTACCTCTTTTTTATTAGATACTAAAGTTAAAGAAGAATCAAACTGAAGCCTGAAAGCACTAAGCCGACGTGCCTACGAACCATCGGTCATAGCGGAACCATGTATCATGTTAGGATTAGAGCTGACCTCCTACCTCTTTGGGTCTAGCATTGTATATCTCTTCCTTTACTGTCCCCCACCGATCTGCTTTTCAAGTTATAAATAAATAAAAAACTTATTCCTAAAATATTTTACAGCCTTATTATTTCATGGGAATAGTGCTTTTTAGACCTCCATTATAGTAGCCTTCCTTGGTTGGAATGTATTAGCAAATAGTGCTTTTTAGACCTCCATTATAGTAGCCTTCCTTGGTTGGAATGTATTAGCAAAAAACTGTGCCGTGGCATAAACCATACCCCCCCCCTCCTTATTTATAAGAATAAATTCTTTTAGCAATTTCAATAAGATAAATCGAGGGAGCTTAATTCTTTAAGATCAAATTGAGTCGAGAGTTCATTTGAACGAGATGATGCTACCTTGTTATGTATTGATAAGATATATTATTGAAAAGATGTATCTCGCTCTTCATTATGGCCGTGATGATTGAAGTTAATAGTTCGCTGATAAATAATTAATGAAGTTAAGAAGACCAGGCCACTAATGGAGAGGATAAATAATTGCAAATGTATTAAAGATTATCATTAACCTCCTTGGAAACCAGATCTCTCCCCCCCCCATCTTGTTTTTTCATTTATTAATGAGCAAAAGCTAATTCCCATTTCTTTCTTCAGACCTAGTACGATTCCAAGCTATAAGAGATCCATTCGGAAACACTTTCTGTCCACCACACACTAAACATAAAAAAAAAATTCTGGTTGTCCTAAAGTTCTTACTGATTAGATAATTAACTTAACACAGAATTAATCTGTTTTTTTCTTCTACTAAATAATAAATAGTGTATCTTAGTCAAAGACTCTATATCGAATTAATGAGCTTTAATGATTGGAGAAGTTTGTCGGGGGGTGCGGTCAGCAAAGAACAACATAGATAAATAAAACCATATTTATTTATTTTATGCCGACGTTTCGACCTGAGTTTCAGGTCTTCATCAAGGCTATAGAATATAGAATTAAATCATAAATGATAGTTTATAGATTATCATTTATGATTTAATTCTATATTTTGTAAAAATCTAAATTTGTTTGTATACTATTCCTTTTCAATTGTATGTTGCTCATAATGTTGTTGTTATCTCTTTTGTTCTAGAGCCCTGATGAAGACCTGAAACTCAGGTCGAAACGTCGGCATAATATAAATAAATATGGTTTTATTTATTTTTGTTATTCTTAGCTAACCGCACCCCCCGACAAACTTCTCCAATTATTAATCTACGGTCAACTATCTACACCTCATTAAAAAACTATAAATGTTAACCAACATTTGGAGGGCTTCTGCTTCTTCTAAATAAAAGAAGATACTAATTAAATAAATTAGATTTAATAAGATTTATTTTTAAAAACATTGCATAATTTTTTACTTAATTTTTATATGTATTTAATTTTTGGAAGATTATTGATTGACCGTGTGTGAAGATGAAAGGAATATGGTCCGGGTGCGGTCAAGAAAAACTCAAATAGTAGAAATATACTAATTTAATGAGCCAACGTTTCGCCCCACGTTGCAGGGCTTCTTCAGGGCTATTTTGACGGCAGTCAAAACTAAAATGATTTTTAGTTTTGACTGCCGTCAAAATAGCCCTGAAGAAGCCCTGCAACGTGGGGCGAAACGTTGGCTCATTAAATTAGTATATTTCTACTATTTGAGTTTTCTTGACCGCACCCGGACCATATTCCTTTCGTATTTAATTTTTGTTCCATCATTTAACCGCGCGGGACTAAGCCCTGCAGACGTTGGTTCCCATTAAACAAATGTTTTACTACTTTGTATCTTTATTGGTCGACACTCGGACTACAATATACTTCTTATTGCCAACTGTCCGTTAATTTTGAAATTGAAAATGGTCTCATGTTTAATTTTGGATCCTCTGTGTACCTGCGACTCTGCACGCTTCGCTAGGGCCCCGATCGAACTAATTAGTTGCTAATTAAAGGTTTTAGGACCACCGGAAACGTGGTTCCTTTCTAAGCGTAGGGTCATATACAGAAGTGGTTCACGAACCTTTTACTGCACGGCACCCTATTCGAGCTCAAATATTTCACGGCATCCCTGCCGGGCTAAAAAAATTCGCGGCACCTTTGTCCAGCAAAAAAGATGTAACCATGTCGCCACAATTATTTTCTGAGCGGTTCAGAATGTAGGAAAAAATAACAGTGGAAATAAATCCAGGGAGGCTTTGGATATTTAATATTTTTAATTTATTTATTAGAGTCCTACCAATGGGTAGTTTCTCAACACGCCTGTAACACTCCAATTTAACTTAGATAAGATTTACTAAATGTATTATAATGTACAGTTGTAAATTTCAATAAATAAATATTTAAAAAAAAATATTTATTCTATTTGTTTCTTTATATTTTGAAGAAATGGCATCGTTCGCGGCACCCTTATCATACTCCGCTTGGGAACTGCCGATATATACAGTTGTACCTACTATTCAACAGCTCATGGCCCCATTAAGAATAAAAACTATCTTTTATTTTGGACCGCTTCAAAATACTTGCTGAACAAAATTTTAGGTTTATATCACTCATTCGACAGAGAATTAAATACAGCTTAAGTGAGTTATACAATAAGGAATAATTGGAGAAGTTTGTCGGGGGGTGCGGTCAGCAAAGAACAACATAAATAAACAAAACCATATTTATTTGTTTTATGCCGACGTTTCGATCTGAGTTTCAGGTCTTCATCAGGGGTTGTGTCGCAGAAGGTAGACTAGTAACTGTAGCTAGTAACTGTGTTACTAGCCTAGCTTCTGCGACACAACCCCTGACGAAGACCTGAAACTCAGGTCGAAACGTCGGCATAAAATAAATAAATATGGTTTTGTTTATTTATGTAGTTCTTTGCTGACCGCACCCCCCGACAAACTTCTCCAATCATTAATCTACGGTCAACTATCTACACCTCAATAAGGAATAACGGTGGCTTGGATGCACAGTTTAGGATCGATAGGCAAATGACAAAGAAAAAAAGACCTAATTGGTTTCTTTATTAAATAATTAGCTTGGAGAGGTGGGGGGGGGGGGTCGCAAATGATGATTGCTAGGAACTAACTTTTTAAAATTATGTGTAGATGTTTGTTTTCTATTCCATGTTTTGTGGATCCATGTATCGGAATCCTGTTCTATGAAAGAGTTGATAAGACAACGACCCCAACTTATTATACATGAGCTAGCTGTAGATGTTTTTATATTATGGCCCGAGGGCTGGGGGGGGGGGGGAAGAATTGATACATTAAACATTGGAATACATCTTGTGTGGGCCCCTCTGGGTTCTGTATCTCTTCTTATATAATCTCCTATACACATCTCCAGTGGCCTTCTTAACTTTGTTTTTTAGGCATTATTGTAGAATCTGCAACGATATCAACCCAATATTTTTTTTTTATTTTTGTTTTGAACGATATCAACCCAAAAATTATTATTGGAAGAAGATAGTTGGCCGCATGAAGTAGATTGTAGGAAGATAGCCCGGGTGGCGGTTAATAACAGTGTTGGTACAGAACATCATTCTTATTAGCCCTCACGAACCCTTCAAAGTGGGGCGAAACGTTGGTAAACAATAAATAGTTTTTGTAACTATTTTGAAACCTTTATTAACCGCCACCTGGAGTATCTTTCTCCAGACATTATTATCATTAATTTTTTTTTGCAAAGATATCAATCCAAAAATTACGTCACCTTCTATTTAAGTTGACATGTTTTTTTAATAACTGTGACAAATAGACGCCTTGATATAGTAAACCATCTCACCTTATAATCCAATACAATAACATTTACAACTTGCAACTTTTATGTTTACAATTTGCTGTTTGTTTCTATCGATTATAGTTATATTTAGTCATTCTTGGTCAAGGAGTCAGATTTACTATTATCAAAATTTAAACAATCACTAGCTTACAATTGATAGCACATATTATTTTTCACAAGCTGAATGAGTGAACCAGCCGCAGTTATGAATGAGAACTCCCTGAGACAACCGAAATTTCTCCGAAGGACAGGAAGCGAAGAGGTAATTGACATTCGTGCCGGGCTCACTGGATCATGCCCCAGTTTCCAAAATGGCCGGGCAGCTCTTGCAGCGGTCGCATGACAAGGAGATGCAACTCCCGGTCCTCCCTCGACACGCGACTCCCGTGGGAGAATGGAATGTAAAGGGGGCAACGTGATTAATCCTAGCACTGCTTTCAATTCACAACTTGCAGTTACATATCGAACTTTACCACTTCGAGGAAAATAATTTAAGGAAAAACAACAATGGTTAATACAAATGTGTAGATATAATTAAAGGAGAAGCGTTGTGTAGATATAGTATAAGGAGGAGTGTTTTAAAAAGAATAAGAATTGTATATAAAAAAATAAACCTTATTTCTTATCAGTAATAACAAATTGTATGAAACTGTAGGAATAAGAAAACTATTATGATTAATGAAATAAGTGTATGGTAATGGAGAGAATTAATATATGAAATTAAAAAAAGTAAAATATAATGAAATAAATTAAAATTTAGGCTCGAAGACAACAAAATAAAATATGAGATTTTAAGTTGTGTAAATCGAAAGAACTACTAGTAGAACTGAAAAATAATAAAATAACAGAATGAAAATGTAGGACTTATAAAATTATTAGGCGGGAGAAAATGAACGAATTCTCATTTTAAAGTAAGCTTCACCCCATGTTTATTTCTGATTGCTCAAATTATTCAACTAGATAGCGAAGAATGTTTTGAGGCTACAAGATCCTGAAAATAATTTTATCAAATGTCTTTAGCCTGTCGTATAGAGCAATATTTCGAGCTAAAGACTTGACCAGTTCTTAGCTATTGGTCACATTAGACAGCGATAGTTCAAGACATTTTAGAACAAATTGAGCGAACGGCTGAACAGATTTCCAACCCTTATCCCGCAAATTATTCAATATCACACCTTTCTACCGAAAATTCTTAGTTGGCCTAAACCAACCGTTTGTGTGCAGCCTATAACCTAACCTGTGAACGGCTGCTAATACAGGGTTAATGTAACTTTACGGATAGCTAAATCTTAACTCTAAAACTTAACTCATGTGTGATTCTGCATAGATCAGGAGAATACTATCGTGAGAAATGTTGAACAAATAATGAAATGCAATATTTATGTTGAACATGACCAAATAACCAGGGAGATGATGGTAAGCAGTGCACTCCACTTCTCAGCTGTCAGCAGTAAACGGTGTATTAATAATGAAGGCCTAAGATTCGGTGCCGATACTACCAATCGCTCTTTACATACATCCTTCCAGTGACAACATTACCATTTTAGGGATCCGCTCGTTACTAAGCGCTACAACCTTACACGCCCATCTATAATAACTTGAATTATATTTACCGAGTGCAGTTCCCTCCATTCAGCGCCGTGGTCACTTCTCAATTCTCCCGTTAATTCATTTTTCTTTTAGGTCTCAATATTTTACGAAATTCTTTATTTTAAAAAACATTAAAGCACTGTTGTTCCCTGAGGCCTCTTAAGGCCACGCCTCGCGTTCATAATGAACAGCAGGGAGATGATAGTTTTGTAAATTCTAACTTTTACGTTTTTGGCTAGAAGGCGCGAGTTAAGCAATTTCGAAATTTAAAAATAACAAGCATTTCCCGCCTTCAACCTAGCTTTTATTTCCTCATAAATTTGTTTTTTTTTTCTAACCCCCGTAGACGCTAAATACTTAAACCTATCCACCTGTTCAAACATATTTCCTCCTATATCTATATCACAGAAATTGCACCCATTTCTACTCCTATATACATAAACTGTAAACGCATACCAGAAAAGAGTGTGCTGAATCAAATCTTCATTGCTTCAAGAACAAGGACAGCAGAGTTAGGACAGTTCATGTTGCACTTTTTGTGCAAAATCAAATCTTCATCTTCCAACAATACAACTCCTCCTTACGATTCCCTAAGGACTGGGAACAATATCCCGGCCGCTAGATATCCAGAACAAAGACAGCAGAGATAGGACAGTTCCTGCTGCACAAATACCAAGGCCTTCGGCAAGGTCGGCCGCGGACTGAATGCTGATGTTGGAGACCGCTCTGTATGTACCGCTGCTCCTGGAGGCCCTGCAAAGCTAAGTAGCGATATTAGCATACAGTGTCTATTCTCTTCTTCAATAACAAGTCTTGTATGCTATTGGAATTTTTAAAGCATTTCTGTGAAACGAATACTGTATGAAAGGGTAATAAACTCTTCGCTACAATTATTGTAATCTAACAAACTATAGTTTAAGGTATAAACTATTAAATTTAGTTTATATTAGTGATTGTGTCTGTAAGTAAGTACTGTTACTAGAGCAACGGTTGGGCAAGAAGTTGATTTGGTCAGAATCACTCTCGACCGCCAAATGCACTAGATGTGACTGAGCGGACGTCGGAGTGTTTCGAACCCACAGAGTTGTTTAACGTCTACACTAAAACAGTACTTAACTATCTGCCACAGCCGGATTCGAAGCCGAGTCCCCTAGTATAATACCTAATAGATAATACCTTATCTTTTTTTAATTTTACAAAACTGTTTTTTTTATTAAGATGCTCGAAACTAAAGTGAGTGCCCTTTCACTCGAGTGGGAGCCAAAGACTGGAAACAGGCAACTTGTTTAGTGTCAGTCCCCGCACTTTCACAAAAACCGGGTGAAACATTCGGGAGAATTATGGGAGACTTCCCTTGGAGTTATGCTTTTAAACTACTTTTAATGCTCACTTCAGGTCTAAATTAAATTTTTCATTTAACTTGTAGGTTTTTGGATCTAGTTAGTAATTTGCTTAAGTAATTCTAAAACATTCGATTTTCTGTCATATGTCATAATAATTTTCTTCAAAAAATTAGACTGATTCCTCAAAAATAAATACCGAAGACAAGAAAGTAGTCAAATATATCTTCACCCTAATGATTTTTGCCTAACTACATATACCTATATATATATAAAAGAAGACGCGCTAGGTTGACTCACGGCAAAAGCAACTAAATAATTATTTGCTACAGTTGTATTCGAAGAGAGGGCCTGGAAGAGAGTAAGGTATAATAATTATAAGACAAACTGTATATGGGATGATATTGGAACATGTGAGGTGATGATGATGACGTGGATGAGTACTGGCTCCTTCCATTGTCTTCTTCGTACAATACTCTTTCTCTTTCTTCTGCTAGTTGCGCATAACCACAATAATTTCTTATGTGCGTCCCTCATCTGTGATTCTATTCACATGTATCCTCGCCTTTATTGTTTCCTTCATGTTGGTGAGACATCCAACGGTGATCTCACAAAACGGTTGGACGTGCCCGAACTGTTCGATGATGTTCATCTGGTAATCAGTAAACAAAGGTGGATTTTTCCTCAACATCTCTGGGGAATTTTGGTTACTAACTAAATAGAGGATATATAATTATAGGGATATTATGTAACCTTCCTTAAACTGAGAGAAATAATATAAAATCAATCTAAAAATTGTAATTTTCTGTTTCTTTAGAATATATAATTATAGGGATATAATGTAGCCTTCCTTAAACTGAGGGAAATAATATAAAATCAATCTAAAAATTGTAATTTTCTGTTTCTTTAGA
>NW_027112076.1:427506-435681 GCF_000696795.3 Halyomorpha halys | reverse complement strand
GAATATATAATTATAGGGATATAATGTAGCCTTCCTTAAACTGAGGGAAATAATATAAAATCAATCTAAAAATTGTAATTTTCTGTTTCTTTAGAGGGATGAACCTCTTCCTCTGGATTTGCTAATTCCCTTACTTTAATTTTCTTAGCATTAATTCATTTTTATTTACTATCTTAAATAATATCAATAATAATACTTTTTTAATTAGCACTTATATAGAAATTAGATTTGACTGGAACGTTCGATTTTTAGACAAATACAACTAATTTTAGTGTTATTCCTCTAAACACAAATAATTAGCAGGGGGGGGGGGCTCACTGGATTAATACATATTTTGAGGGATGTAAGATGCGGCGCAAATTGGAGAGTTTTTTAAAATCATTTTCTCCAAGGGGATATAAGCCTGAAAAATAGGTTACTCCTATCTGAGAAGCATATTAAATTATCTTATCAAGCATACTAAATCCAAACGCTTTGAAGAACATAGGTCTCATAGACTTGATAAGATTTAAGGAAACTGGCCTATAAATCAGGGTCCTTTAAAATGGTTAATAAAGCATTGTTAGAGCCTTTGGTGCATAACAGCAGATACAATAGGGGTATTCATGATCTATGTTAAATGGAAAAACTCGTGTTAAATCGAAAAAAATTACCTTCTTTTGCCGTGGTAAAACGAAATAACATTTAACATGGCTGAGAGTCTGTTACTTGGTCAGTTAAATCGAGAATGACGTCACACAATAGACCAGTTGAGATCGCCGCCATATTAGTTGTTGTGACTTTCAATACAGTTGTCAATTAGCTCATCTTCATTCTCTTCTTCACAAGTTTGAAGATCAATAAGACACTCATAAGCTAAACTTTCACACAAATTCCACTTTTCACTCACTCTAGGCATGTTTTAATTAATTACTTAAATCAAAACTGAAGTAAACAATAACATGAGGGTCTGGAAGGAAGGTTATAAACATAAAGGCTTATACAACAAGTTGCTGAGAAAATCCGCTAGGGGCTCTTATGCATTTAATGTTTAACATGACTTCAAATAGGGCTGCTCACAATCCTATAGTTATAACATTTAACATGGTAAAACATATAACATTTAACACAACATCATGAATACCCCTTATGTCAGGCATATGTTCCTTTCTAAGGGTTAAGACCTAATTTTATTTTTTATTTTATTTATTACTGTATATTGAATTATTACTGTATATTATTGAATTATTAGAGCATAACATTGAATACACCTTCATTATAAATTTACTTAATACTAATTGTTATTGGATTGTGTTGCAGCGGACTGAGCGGAGGCGAGAAGCGCGGGGTGCGACCGGTCTACCTCCGGTGCGGCGAGGGGAGGGTGAGCTGGTCCTACCCAGAGGGGGCGCTCAGGGTGCTCCTCAGGCTCAACAACAGGAACTTCCGAGCCTGCCTCAGGCCGAGTCCTGGTCTAGCGGCCTCCATCTACCTCGAAGGCTCTCGCTCCCTCACCAAGATATACTCCCCCAACACCACCACGCACATGAGGTGAGCTCCACAACTGCCTTTGTATATCGATAAACAATATATCGACATGTTTACTAACAACGGATCGATACTTTGCAGGTGCTTCCAGAGCCGCGGTGGCCAGGCCGCTCTATACGTGGAGGCGGCTACGGACGAAGTAGTCGCCCACCGGCCAGTCGCGGAGTTCGCCTACGATCTCCAACCCTTGCCCAAGGGAAAGGTCTACGACCCCAACGAAGGTAAGTCTTCAGGACTCTACTGTACTTAGCGCTAGGATACGCTATTAGGATAGTGTTTTAACTCTGGGTGTTAAAATGCACTCGGATTTACTTATATATAATCTGCTACTGTAGTATCGAGGTATAGGAACTAGTAAATTAACTAGGGTTGAGCCAACAGAATTTTTTATTTTGGGTTAAGACAATAGAAATTTCTGGATAAATTGCGAACCATTTTTCAGTTCTAATACGCTTTGAAGTTATTGAAATACGAATTGTGTGACTCAGTATTAGTAATATCGGCCACGAACCTTTGGGTTATTAATGAGCCTTATATTTTTATATTAATTACATATTATTCTATCACTATGGATTAATACCAATAGTCCCGACTCTTTGGAATTTGTACTTTAAACTTTCTCGCTGCTGATGTTGGTATTTGGCAACAAATTGAGTGAGAAGGACGAGAGTTGTAATCAAGTTGGTCCTTCTTTCGTACAATTTTCATATTTCAAGATGATAATAATTTTACAGTTAAATAATATAAATTTCTTTTATTTTTTGTGGAATAAAAATCTTAAGGTTTGTTAAATGACCTCGAATAGATAAGATATGTGTATCCAAAACTGTCACTTGTTTAAAAAACAAAAGTTGGCCTTCACTCCCAATATCAGGATATAGAACAGGTTCTTCCTTAAACGTTAGCGTAAAAGTTATGTTTTTCCATGTTCTCATAGAGGCTGGAAAAAAGTAATTGAATGGAGTGGGTGATGCAGACCACAAAAAATGGAAGTGGCCCGATATACCGCAAGTTATGAAGAATAGAAACGACCCGGCCTCGGAATAGCTATCGGATTCAGCTTAACCTTAACCAAAACAGTCGAGATGGAATCACGTATTCCAGGATATGGCTTTTATTCAATGGCTTCCATCGCTTCTTTAACGGAATTCTTGATAGTGTTTCGGTTTTGACTGAGATAGTACGGACTGGTATGAGGGAGGGAGGGAGGTAGATGAGGTTACCTCAGGAATATGGATCTAAATAGTTAAGAAAGCACTAGAAATCTTGTTATATATTTCAGAGGAATATCAATTTTATGTTGGAGGAGGTGAAGCAGAGACCTGAACCTGTTTGTACCTCTGCTCACATTTATAGCTTATCTGCTAGCAGCCAATAATATAACCTTTTTTATTGATTAAAATAAGGTTTAGTAAAAAATTAATCAGCAATAAACGGACCTTTATAAACAATAGCTTCACTATCACGGCAGATACTGTCCTGCTAGTCCTACTGTACTACCACGGCAGTTTCTGTGTCACCTTATAAATGGACTTAAAACGTGATACTATCTTAAAATCCACTGTTTGTAATATAAACTGTCGTGGATAGTATCGAAATTTGAATGGTGTGGAGTGTCCACAACCATTGAATATTATGCACAAAAACTTTGCTCAATATTTTTGGCAGTGTGAGTGACCATCAAGAGTCCTTATTGCTATACCAGTCCCTCAACCTAATTTACGCCTAGTTGTGACAAAATTGAAAGTGAAATTACCCATAATTACTGTAAATTTAACCATTTTGTCGATGTTGAAGCGTAAATATTGTTATGTCACAAATACAAAACAAATTCTTGCCAAATCGTTACTTTTACCTCTTGCTTTCTTATTCTTTCTATAAGTCCAGAAAAAAAAACACCTCTTTCTTTTAGGAGACATAATTTAAACTTCTTATTTGGTTTTATTTTGTATTGCTTCTGATGAAATAAATATTTCTGAATTATGAATCAGATATTTGTCTTTATTAGCTATTTTTGGCAGTTGTTAATTTTATTATTATTTATATTATGCATTACCTCGCATATTATATTACCACACTGCCATGTACAATATTATTTTCAGATTGTTAAAATCTAAGAAGTTACGCAAATGTTCTAATTAAATGTTCTGTTGACAGAGTGCAGGCCTTGTACTAAAGACGAGATGATTCATGCTTACTGCACCAGCGAGATCGGTAAGTTAAAAAATTCAATCAATTGTTGTAATATTTAGTGTAAATCTATTTCACTATTTATTATGTTTTCTTATTAACTAACCAAAATATTTTGTGTTTGTTTCTAGTTACTCGCGGTATCATCCAGCGCGTTCAGCCAGTCGATGACGAGACCGACCTCTCGGAGATCGTCGTGAAGGAGACAAAGAGGTTGAGGAGCTCCGGATTGGAATGGGGAGGTGAGAACGAAGTAGTCGACAGGACAATGGTTGGCGTGGCGCGGCATTGCGGCGCAGCGCACGGCGAGGGCGAGATGGTCATCATGGCGAGGCGCAAGTTGGGACGCCTCGTGCTCATCTGCGCACCGCGCCACTCCGAATGGCACGCCATCGTGCGTCAGCCCGCCGTGCGGGACGCAGCGCATTGTCTCCTTGCGTCATGACGTTTTCACCTTTATGGGAATTTTTGATATTCGGGAGTTTTATCTTTCGAAGACCCTAACTCCATGTAATAGAGACTGATCCAAAATATTTATGTAAATCTCACAGTAACTATATACGCTCTTAACCAATAAGTAAGCTAGTTCATACCAAGAAAGATACAATCAGTTTTATAATAAATGATGCTTATTGTAAAGATATAATAAGTGTTATAATAAATAAAACTTATTATACCGATTTAGTAAGTGCATTGCGAATCGCTATCAATGTTTTAAATTGTACGCACTTACGAAAGGTGCCTACTTACATTTTAGCCATCCTGAGGTTTGTGATCAATTACCATTAATAACAATGGCGGTGATAAAAATAAAATTTCAATTACATTTATTTAAAGAACGGAAATACCAGTGGAATAATGAAACATGTTAAATGTCTATCCCTCAGATAATTGTTTCTATCAATCACCGTTTAACTCCTTGATTCCAGGATACATTTTCCGCCTATCTATAAAACTTATTCTTCAACTATCAAACCATTTATCTTTTCTTCTGATATCAGCCTTTACTTTCAAACCAACTTGCCTTTACTTTTTCACTTGAATAAATAATAAAAATAAATTAAATACATGTATCATAATTCCACAATTTGGATATTTTATCACAGCATATTACATAGTGAGTAATTACCATATCTTAATAATTATTCAGAAATCTTTAAAAATAAAAACGCCAGTTTTAAACCTACAGAAATAATTGAACAAGTAAGGTTTATAGTTTAGGTTACCATAACCTACCAGCAGGGCTAATATGTAAGTAACCTGAAGTGTTACCAACATTTTGTTTTCTTATCCAACAGTATCGGTTATTTACAAGAATATGTTTATCATACTATAAATGAATACATGTTACTGTGATAAGTATTGCACTTTAATGTGTGAATGATTATGACAATAATATCTCAATTATCAGATCAGAATATTTTTCTGGTTGAAGAAGATAATTTTAGCATCCTCTTCTGAGAGCATGCTGGATGAGCTGACTTTGTTATGCAGTGCCATTAAATTTGTGATGCACTAGTCAAGCTGTTTCATCCAATAAGTGAGTGAACTAGAATCCACAAAATAGAACAGGTAATCAAGTATCTGTTGTCTATACAAAATCAAATATTTAAATTTATTGTATCAGATGCGCATATTATATGTATTGATGTTATTATTTAAAAGGTTTAATCCCTTGGAATTACATTTGTTTCACGTATTATTAAGTATAATTAATTTTTGTTTCTATCATTTTTTTTGTATATATATGTATCATAACAAATTTATATATAAATATTGTATTTTTGTAAATACCATTAAATGAGGTGCAATAATGAAAAATAAAATCAAACAGCGTATGTGACTATATAGTATGTGACTTAATATACAGCGTATATTAGAAAAAAAAAAGCTAGCATCTTTATTGCTTCTCTGTTGATCAAATGTTAATTTCTTTACATTATTAAATAGTATTTTTTATAAATATGTATATTTGTATATTTAGGAGAAGATTTGGTTCGTTAATAAGACAAATTATTTGTTGTATATGACTGGGAAGAGTAGGCATAGCTCTCTGTAATTGCTGTAAGCTAAAATAGTTTTGTAACATGACTAAATTTTAGTTTTTAATATCACTTACACCATTATTTACTTCTATATTGCTTCTAACAGATCTTAGTTTTATATCCTCTTGTGAATTCCCTGTGCCAAATTATGTTCTTTATTTGTAATTTTTTTTTATCCCAAAGCATCGTCCTTTTTTTTTTTTTTTTTAAATAATTAATATTGTTTTAATTTTCATTTGAAGGGGTTGTAGGTAAAATAATATCATCGCTTTTTAACTTTTAATAACTACATTTCCCTCTCATATAGTCGGTCTGTGAAGAAGAGAAATTTTTTATTTTGTTAGTATCATTATCGGATGTATATAAAATGTATATAGGAAGATGTACCATTTTATTTTTTTTTTAAATTATTGATCTCATAAATAATTTTATTGTATATATAATAAAACCCAGCAGTTTTTGGTAAATTTAGAAGAGTAACACTAAAATCATTAGTTAGTTAACATTATAATTATTTTTTGTTTTGCTATGTAAATTTTGCAGCTATGGAAGAGTAAACATAAAATAAAAGGCCATAACATTTAGAATATTATATTTCTTTGTAGGGAAATATATAAAATGTGATATAATTATTGGAATAAAATATAAAGATTGAATTGTGAATAAAGCTATTTTAGAATAAAGTATTTTGGTTTTATTTGTGAATTTTATTTTAGATTGCCTCATATTATTCATTTACACTAGTTTTGATCAGAAATGTATGATAAATTACATGTGTGCTAATAAGTAACATCAAAGTGGATTATTTTGTTTCTTGAGATATAACAACAAATAATGTGAAAAGAGCTGGGAAGGAAAGAGAAGTAAACTTCCAATTAACTTTACAACAGTTGAATTGAAAAGTAATGCTATCGATGGTTTTCTGCTACTTTCCATTCTCTTTTAAATATGGCTTGAACTTTTTTTACTTCTTCTCGAAGTATAAAGGTAAAGGTAAGTGTAACCAATTCTATCTATGATTAAGGAGCAAATATCATTAGTACAATATATCAGCAAATATCATCAGTACGATATATCAGCAAATATCAGTTTTAATTGTTATCTCTTTCTTAGTCGAAATTTAAAAATTGTAAACTGCTAATAACTGTAAGAAGAAATAGCAATACTTTGCTCCAACAAGCCCGTTCCCATGTTTAGTTTAAAGTCTCTTGATTTTTTTCTTTGTTGTCAGATTGTTTTTACTTCTCATCATCCTTTCAATGTAATGGTAATTTCAAATAAATTAAAAAAATATATTTGTAATTTATTTGAACGTAGAATTGAATTGAATTAAATAAAAGTTTATGCTTTAATATATTTTCCATTATTTCACTTTAATTTTAAAAGAAGATTTAAATTAAGTTTAATAACAATGTTAGATAATAATGTTTTCATATTTATTTTACTATTAAATGTTTTGAGTAGATAGTTTTTATTCGTTGATGCACCAGCTGTTGATTCCCAATGAGTTCTATAAAATGGTGCAAAGTCTCCCTCTGAATACATAAAATCCACTCCACAGTTTAAATTAAAAAAAAAATCATAAATATTAATCAATGCAATGTAGGATTCTCCTTTCATTTATTCTCTTAGTAAAGAGGTAGAAATTTCATATTTTTCTGACTCCTGTACTGGATCAAAAAAAGCCCAAAAGTAAGGTTACCCATTTAGACAGTAAAAATGAATTGTGAGGATCCAGTTAATTAATTAGTTGTGAGAAGCAAAGCTCTGCCAAAAGCCAGAGAAAGGTCGTTGCTAAAATATGCATTGTCAGGATTTTCTTTTTTTTTTGTGTGTGTGTTATGATCTCCTCTTGTGAGATTGTGACATGTCGCACATCGACCAACCTACTCGCTATAATTATCTGTTTAAAAAGTTAGATAAGTAAGGCTACCATGGAGAGGTGGAGGGCACAGGGGCTGTTCTATTGGTTAAAACAATGGCCTAAGTTGGTCACAGCTTGGTCAACTAATAATGTTTTGTATGTTGATGATAGGAGTAAATGGAAGGAGGGTCCTTTCGGCCGTTGGCGCTATTTATATAAAAAATATTTTTTAAACTGTAACCAAAATGTATATATAGATGATAGCGGGAATAACAATTTCAAACAAAAATACCAGGAGTAGGAGTTACAGGCCTATCTTCTATGCCATAACCCCTGATGAAGACCTGAAACTCAGGTCAAAACGTCGGCATAAAATAAATAAATATGGTTTTGTTTATTTATGTTGTTCTTGCTGACCGCACCCCCCGACAAACTTCTAAGGTCAACTATCTACACCTCATTAAAAATACCAACAGTAAGCAATTAAGATTACAGTCTCCACGTCTTTATTAATCCTAGATTACAGTCCCCACGTCTTTATTAATCCTA
>NW_027112076.1:425799-427426 GCF_000696795.3 Halyomorpha halys | reverse complement strand
ATTACAGTCCCCACGTCTTTATTAATCCTAGATTACAGTCCCCACGTCTTTATTAATCCTAAATTACAGTCCCCACGTCTTTATTAATCCTAGAATTTTTTCACAAAGATGGAAAATAAATAAATCCAGACAAAGAATGCAAAGATGATTTGCTTTAGATACTATACAGATAGGAGATAGGAGACAGGAGACATGAATGAGACAAACTAGAAGGGAGCACATTATAACAAGTCGAAGGAGGCCTTCTTCTACTACTTCATGATTGGTGGGTAATGGCCCCAGCCCAGAGCTGAAGCAAAGAGCTAAGTAGAGACAGAAGAAAGGTAATTGAGGCCCGAACCTCGCTGGACCACGCCCACTCCAGCAAAAACAGTTGTCATTATAGTCTTCGTCCTTAACATAGGCTTCTTTCTTCTTCCACTGTTCGCTTGCAGCAAATAACAATCCCATTCCAAATTAACAACTTTCAGTAAAATAAATATACTTTTACAGAAAAAATTAATTAATTTCCATTAAGGACTAAATGCTGATTCTGATAGTCTTTAAAAGTAGTTTGGAAACTCTGAAACAATTTTGTTTTGAAATAAAAGGGCCCATGTTTAAAGGACATTTTTAACTTTCCAATCTATAGGCAAGTTATTGTAATCACCGTGGAAATTGGAAGTGGAAATTCTTACAGTTTCGATATCGTGCAACCTGATTCCTATGTTCATAATGTATTTTGGTGGAATTATAAATATATATAATACCTATTGTATACATAAATCATTTAATTATGTAAAACTAATTTAATTAAAAGTAGAAATATGTATAACACAAATTTTGTTAATTTTTTTTGAATATATATATTATTGTTTTAAATAAATCCCAATCCAAACTCTTTGCGTACTTTTTATTTTTATTTATACTTTTTTCACTTATAAATGAACAATCATACAATTTTAACAAATTAAATCATCACTTAGCATTAATGTGATTGTAAAAGAAAATAATTTAAAAAAATAATTAATTTAAAAACTCCAAACTGCCAAGTACTAATAAAATATGTAAAAAAAATAAATAAAAATAGCTATGTATATTCATATTGTTGATTTTGTTCATATTATTTTCCCAATCACTTTCTGTAATCCCAACACTCTCCAGCAGCAATTAGTTTCGACTACCGAGACTACCGGGGCATTGTAGTTTTCGATATAATATCATAAATATAAATATAATATACCCAATAGATATCCTAATTATAAATATAATATGGCCAATAAATATAAATATAATATACCCAATAAATATCATAAATATAATATACCCAATAGATATCATAAATATAAATATAATATGCCCAATAAATATCATAAATAGCCAATCGTCCCGACCTTAAGGACTTTATCCTATATGTCGTCGAACAAATGGATCTTTCTTAATCATAAAGTATATGGTTAGTATTCGGAAGAGGGACAATTTTGGAAATATAAATTTAGGAGAGAATATGCCTTTTTTTTTTTTTTTCCGAACCCTCTAAAAACAGAAATAAAATGTGAATTAGTAGTGCATTACTGTGCAAGAAAGTGTTGTGTCTTACCTTTTACTACCTTTGGTATTTTAAGGTTACCTGTTATATTTAATTTTA
>NW_027112076.1:415493-423959 GCF_000696795.3 Halyomorpha halys | reverse complement strand
TGTTTTCGGTCTGGGGTTGGTGGTGGTATACAGTGACGGTGCATACCTGAATAAGTAGAGATATTTTTAAGTATATGGTGTTAGTTACAAGAGCCGGGAAGAAAAATGGGCAGTAGTTAGGCAGTTATTTCACCCCATTTTTTTATTAGTTTAATGAAAACTATGAATAATTGCTAGTCAAAGTTGGCGAGCCTGCCAAGTATAGGTAGGTATAGTATAGGTAGGGCGAATAAAATCATGGCTGTTTCAAAACCTTAAAAAAACATTAATTTTTCATTTGGAGCTTTAAGACTGTGAACAACAATAGAAAAGACGTACATATGTCTGACAGCACTCAAAATAAAGGTATTTTAACTTACTATAATGTAGTTTTAGATACGTATCATCGTAGGAGTAGTAATTTTTATAATATTTGCATATGAACATAAATTTTGCCTAAGGAATTTTGTCCGAACAACTATAAATCAATTTATTTACGCAAATATCATAAAAACTACTACTCCTACGAAGATAGTATAGATAAATAGAAGATTTAACTAGATTTGTTATTTGAGTGCTAATAGATTATAGCAAGTCTAATGGTTTTTGAGACATAGATTTCTCAAAATATATTTACTAACTTCTGATTTTTTAAAAAGCTATATCTACTAGCTATATATATACTATTGAAGGTAAACAGCTCCACTACGGCTTATATTTTAGTACATTTATTATACTTTAAATGACGCTCTCTTAGGTTTTCTAATTTTGTTGATAATTTAAAAGACATAGAGCTCCAAAAGAAAAATTAATTTTTATAACGTTTTGCAACAGCCACCATTTAGCATTCTCCCTACCTATACTTAAAAGATTCATCAATTTTGACTAGTGATGATGATGATACATAGTTTTCATTAAAGTAATAAGAAATTGGGGTGAAATGAGTGCCTTTTCCACTGAAGATATACATACGTTAAGTAAAATGAAACAAAGGTGGTGTCTAGGGTCTGACCGACATAAGTCAAACTTATCAAAATGCAATCATATATTAGAATTTTATTAAGAATGATATTAACTTAAAAAAATTACAATACTATTTTTATTTGATTTTAATAATTAAATGTTTTATTTAATTATAATATACATTCGTGAAATTATGGTTTACATTATCATTCCTATAATTATTAAATGTTGATATCATTGACTTGAGATAGCTGTTTGTTGTTTGTTAGTTTTGAAAGGGCGTTTAACAGCCTGGTCATCAACGCCCGTTGGTTGTTGGCCTTGGTTAGGCCTAGTTGTTTTAGTCATAGTTTTGGTATGGTGTACTGATCCGCACCAATTATAATTAAATTTGTGGCAATTATAATTTGTTTAATAATCGTAACGATATTGGAAAGGATGGTAAAAAGCAGATAACTGACTGTTCTAATTTTAAAAATAAGGCAGGTTAAATAGATAATTATAATAATTAAAGGCTGGTTATTAAGTTAGTCTGATGGATGAATTTAATGACTTTTACAATTACAGATTCGTCGTTTCTCAACGCCATTGGGACATTTGTTGGTAACCCTAACTGGTTCAGAGTTGATGTGTAGTGACGACATTCTTCAAAAATGTGTTTGACGGTCAGATTGCTATTACATTTTGAACATTTTGGAGGTGCCTCTCCTGTTATGAGATGGATGTGTGTCAGTCGGGTATGTCCTATTCTGAGTCGGGTGATCACTACTTCTTCACGGCGTCTACTTCGGGTTGATGTAATCCAGGGCTTCACATCTTTCTTGATAGGTTTCAACTTACTGGGTGAACTTTCATCCCACATTGCCTGCCATCTTTTATTAATAGATTCCTTTAAAGGGTGAGCAAGTTCCTTTGCAGTTAAGATTGCTGCGGGTCTACCTGGGAGGACTAGCGCTTCTCTAGAGAAGCGACTTGAGATAGCTAGAATAAGAAATGTAAACATTTGATGGAATGTTTTCAATATCTCTTTTGCAAATAATGTGTCAATTGTCGTAGTATATATTGGTGAGTTAATCATTCGTAAAAGTAATTTTTTACTTAAATTAATTAAGTAGAAAATCTATTAATGGTTTAAATTAAATTTAACTTGAAAATAAAAATGTTTTAACTAAATTTACCCTAGCAATATAAAATTGTTTAGAAGAGGAACATGGCTACCCCTACGTTTTGGCGTAGGTAAGTGTTGCCTTCTCACCGATTGGTCCAGGACTTCCAATTAGGAAATGTAGTGGTTCTGGTTTCGGCTCAACTTCGTCGCACCTAACAAGTTCTCTTTTCAAAGACTTTTATTGAAGCACAAGTTGAAATTGATGATGATATTCAGACCGAGGGTTCCAGTTGCGGGGCCGGCACACGTGCTGTGGCGCCACTGACCAGCGCCTAATCACGTGCAGCCCGGAGGACCAAATGTCCTGCCAGCAAGATATGCCACCCTAAGGATATATGTCACCCATTTCATTCTCCTGGACAGATGGCTTTTAAGGCCTCCTGTTCCTCAACCACCCAAGATGAACCACCTACGGCTGATTATATTCCAGACTTAATGAATTAGCCAATAATTGATATCTGAAAAATATTTCAAATAAGAAATATCTTTTTATCTCTATATTTCTTTCTTGTTTATAACATCAAAATTATCACTTTAAGATTGTTATCATTACGTCACCCATAACGGGATAACAAGCATGTTTCCACGCGGGCCTCGCCATACAGATATGGGTGATTTAGTCACGAAACGTGTTAATCCCCGAATGCACTTCGGAAGCAAAATTAGTAACACTAAATTTGATTTAGTACGTTATGAGGGCTTAAGAATGAGTTTCAGAATAGATTTGTCCTGGATTATTCATAGTTTTAAATTACCTGAAAATATATTAAACTTGGATTTATGTAGTATATATTTAGATCAAATTTTTTTAGTGTATTATATAATATATTGATAACTAATTGCTGTGAGCTCCTTCATCTAGCACTATCGCATGCGAAAAATCGCCTGGTCCCAGATTAGACTAGATTTTTATTAATATTCAAATATGAGTATTTATTTAGCCAATGACACAAAATAAGTTTTTTGCTTTTGATTGTATTTTCTTTTTACATTTTATTAGGAATGGCCCACTTTCCTTTCTGCCATCTTCAGATCAGGTTCACCATAGCTTTTAATTGCTCTAGTCAGTCTCGAATAAAAAATGCACGATTCAGGCAAGGTTGATTTAGGCACTAAAAACAATACTAAGTCTGTCTTACAACAGCCGATGAACGGTCAGGGGCTAAGTACAGTTTTAAGGAATAATTGTTTCTTGAACAACGGTTAAACAAGGAGATGATTGGTTCGTGATCACAATCAAATAAAGCTGGGGGAGGGCCCGGAGGACCACCAATCGGCAATGTTCATTCATGGCTACAATAATAGAAGAAATGATTATTCTGTTATAAAATTATCTGCAATGGCTGGATTCAAATCCGGCACTAGTACAAATAGATAATTAAAACTTTGATGAACGATTTGAATCATATTTATAGTGAAAAAAAGCAATTTTTTTTCGCTATGAACTTTTTTCATGTTTACCAAACATGGAAAACCTTTCCCAAAAATGTCAATTTAGAAAATTTTTAAAATACTTTTTAAAAAAAATTGCGACACCATTTTTACAAGTTTCTGAATATTTCAACAGAATATTACTTTTAAAAAAATGGTAAACGGTATATTTATATTTCTGAAACTAGTTCTTCCTGTTTACTTCTTATCGATTTGTCTTCGACTTTTCTGGGTTATCTTTCCAACTTCAGGATTACATTTGCTCTAATTTTAATGTCTTGTTCATATCCAAAACAATAATTTTTATGCAAGGAGATGGTCGGGGGCCTGGTAAATAACAAATAAGTGTATACTATTTTATATGTTCCAACGGTTCGGCCTTCATCAGGGCTAAAACAGCAGACGAGATAACCACTACAAATTAAAAACAGTATAACAAGAAAATTAAAAGATTAGAAATAATGCTATAAGAAAGTAATTTATAATACAGACGTAGTAAGAATTTATCGAAAACAGTATTATCTTATAATAATATATAATATAGGAGCAATAAGGCAGCTAGGGTGCCCAGCTTTAATAATAGTTACTTATACATAAAACGATTTTTATATTATATTATATACAACAATTTCGTTAATCACATCTTTTTTATAAATTATAAATATCTTTTTTTTAATTTTCTCCATATAATTATATTTTGTTCTATTGAACTAAATGGCCAGGTTGAAAGGCACTAAGGAGGAAGAGAAAGAAGAATTAGGCGGAAACTTATTCTATTTGAACCAATTCCCTTATACGAGAAGATGGTTGGGGGTGAATTACAATTCCCTTATCATTTAACTATCGATTATTCCCTTCTACGCTCAATTTCTTTAGCCTTCCCCCTCTTCCCCCCCCTCCAATATTTACCTACTGTTTAATTAGGTGTAGATAGTTGACCGTAGATTAATGGATTGGAGTGAATGATTGGAGAAGTTTGTCGGGGGGTGCGGTCAGCAAAGAACAACATAAATAAATTAATACTCACAATGTAATTCAGATATAAGCCACTCACTATTTTTCATTGTCTGTCATAATGTTCAATTTGTAGATTCAATTTATTTATTTAATTTTTCAGTTTTTTTAGACACTACTTGCATATCTTATATTATACATATCTTCTTACCTACATGATATTATATTTCATCTGTCACTGTTTTCAATTTACTACCATACAATTTCACGAATATCAATCAATTAAAATTTTGTACTATTCAATTATCAGTTATCAATTTTTTATCATTTATGATTCAATTCAATATTTTGTATAATTCTAAATTTGTTTGTATACTATTCCTTTTCAATTGTATGTTACTCTAAATGTTGTTATCTCTTTTGTTCTATAGCCCTGATGAAGACCTGAAACTCAGGTCGAAACGTCGGCATAAAATAAATAAATATTGTTTTGTTTATTTATGTTGTTCTTTGCTGACCGCACCCTCCGACAAACTTCTCCAATTATATTATTAATTATTATTTATAACTATATTTTAATAGCTGACCCGGAAATGCTTCACTATAGTTATATTTAAGGATCTATATGAATTTAATGAACACAATTGATAAGTTAGATTTTGTTTTAGTTAAATTAAACCTTTAGGTATACTTTATTATTATCATGTGGTAACATAAATTAGACCAATATATGCGATAAGGAACGGAAATAAAATATGTACTGATTGGAGACCAACTTACCAATCCAAATGGATTGATATATAATAATGCTATCTTATACTACGGGTCCATTGGTGTACAATAACTGAGAGGGATCTATTGGTGTACAATAACTGAGAGAGATCTATTGGTGTACAATAACCGATAAAAACAGGTATATTTACTGAGGTCGGTAACTAAAACGTTTAATTTAGTTCATAAATTAAAGAATTCGGGGATTTTAGTATTTTTAAACTTTCCCGTGGCGAAAGGCTACATTTTGAAAAAAAAACAAAACACGTAAATCATTACAGCAATTCAAAAGTTTATTGTTGGTAATGATTCGACCATTCCCTTTTATATACAGATGAAGTGATAAGACGATAACTATGGAACGTAACATAAATGCTAACAGATAATTTCAATGTATCATCGTTAACACTGGTCTGATTTAGGTGATGTATATACACTACATGAAATATGAATATTTAGGTGATGTATAAACTGCCTGAAATATGAATATTTTTTATATATTACCCCAAACTGTGCTTCAATATTAGTACAATTCAGACCGACTGGCATATGGAACTGCTGTAAAAGATTTTTTAGGAGTAAAACAAAGTTTTTATTCGGTTTTAGCATTTAAAAAAAACCTTAAATACGAATTTTCGAAAAAATCGGAAAATAAAATTTTTTAGGCTAACATTTTCGCACTACTTTGGCCTTTGAATTCGTCTTACATCGATCGGCCTTTGATTTAAAAACAATAACACCAATAACTTGAACACTACTCGACCAACCTACACCAAACACGGCTGTGGTTTAGGGCTCCATAAACTACAGAAAAGGTCACAACTCGGATATAACTAAACAAACTAGAACCGGAGATATAAAATAAAACCTTTGAAACTTTTGGCTTTGTTTAAAACCCATATTTCGCCCTTAAAAGGGAATTAAATCTAACCTTTGTCAATGCAGGCTGAAAGAGCACAGATTCAGCTTTCCAACGGTTCTATTAAAGTAGCCATTGGATAAAATGCAGGGGAGTAATGAACGATCATATCAACAATGGTCACTTGAAGAGAAAAAAATCCTACAAATGATCAAGGTAAAAAATTTCTAATTTCATTCTAAAACGCTATTCGATAGCAATTCGAGGCGACAATAAAAACGTTTTGTAAATATAATTAGTAATTTGGTATTGGTATACTTTTTGTAAATATAATACAGGTTAATAGAATTAGTACTTTGGTATTGGTATGGAATGGGAGTACTAACTATATTTGAGCTAACGTTTCGCCCCACGTTGCAGGGCTTCGTCAGGGCTAAAAAAGATACAAACACTTGACATAGTTACAAAACATAGTGGATTTTCCACTATGCTGGTGTTTTATCAGGCTCTTAATTTGGTCGCCGCCCTTGATAAAGAGCTCCAGATCTCCGATTTCTCCGGTAAATGGCTCTAGTTGACTTACTTCCTGAATAAACGCTGAGTTTGGCGTCCTAATCTTCAGTAGTTCGATTTGCGTTGTTTCCGTCGCTTTGGCTAGTTGCGACTCTAATTTGGCCTGCTCTACTGATGTGTGCGCCAACGGGTACTCAAGATTTTTCAACTGCTCTTCTGCTAGTTTCCTCATAATTGATTGATTAGCCTTATTATATAAGACTAATTATAACTATATAGGATAACTAACTGTTAACTTTAGCATTCTCTGAGAAAGCTAAGAGCTTAAGTCAAGTGATTTTGTTTCGGAACCAATTATGATTAGACTGAAGGGAAAACAAAACAAAAATATATATATACTTTGTGTTTTGTTTTCCTCTATGTATTATGAAATATTAAAATTGATTATGAAGAATTATTATATCAAAATAGTAAAAGAAAACTATTGTTACCCTACGTTTCGCCCAACTTTGCAGGGCTTTGTCAGGACTAAATGAAAAAACAAGATACAAACATTATAGCATTGATCGAACATTAAAATAATAACATTTTTTTTTAAAAGTATATAAAAAAGAAATAATAATAATAATAACTAATAAATACAACTAGATGTGATAAAGTTCAAATTATGAGTCTAATTGTAGAAGAATACTAGTAAGAAATAGTTATAAATATGGTAAAGAGGTAGGCGTAAAAGGGAGAACAGATAGGTGAAGTAAATATGGCATAGGGAGGTATAGTGATATGTAAAAGGGAGATATTAAGGAAATTAATAAAAATAGCAAATAAACATAAAGGGGAAGTACGTCAGATTCGAAAATATGACAACTGAGGATGAAGAGAACCGGAGAGTCAGTTTTTCATGTGACAAAATTTAGTCAACAATAAATAGTTTTCTTTTACTCTTTTGTACCTTTCTTGACCGCCAGCCGGATATCTTCCACCACCTACTTCATACGGTCAACTATCTTCTTCCAAAAACAATATTTTTTAGATAAACACAAAATATTAAAATTTTAGCCCTTTGACCCTTTGCACTCGTCGCTCCGGTCGTCCTATTATCCGTAATCGCTAATAAACTGCCATGTACCCTCCGAGAGGACAACGTTCAGCAAATACCAGCATACGGATGCCGACTGTAATGTAATCCTGAAGGTGAGGAAAGGATCCCGAAACGTCGAAGACAAATGAAGAAGTTGTTTTGCTTGTACTCACTCCTGTATTAATGAATACAATTAGTCGGTAAATGTTATATCGGAGAGTCTCATATCGGATATCACATTCCTCTATTTTGCGGGCAGCACAAAAACTATTTTCCATAAAGTAGGACTGACCAATGATAAATCATCTCCAGCTCCAGGAGCTGAGGGAGACCTCCCTGTTGTGGGGTATAAAGGGACCCCGTCCGCAGGTGGAGAATCGAATTGGCCCTCCTTTTGTTTAGCCGCCGAGGCTCCTTAAGGTTTTTGTTTCTAGGCGGCTAATGGATAGGGCGGGGCGGGCCAATAGAGATATCTGTCAGGAATCCATTTGAGGGTTCTTCGGCGGCCATTTTTGGTAGCAGCATGGAATTATATGGCTGAATATTATCTTAAAGGGCAATAGAATCGATGAAAAACAGGAACCGGTGGCGGCTGATCTGGGTGGCGGTCATGAAAGGTACCAAGTTTTTTTTTTTTATTATTTACCAACGTTTCGCCCTATTTTACAGGTTTTCGTCAGGGCTAATGTATGATAAGAATACTAAGGCTATTTGTATAAAAAATGATATAACAAGCAAAGAAGAAAA
>NW_027112076.1:414527-415003 GCF_000696795.3 Halyomorpha halys | reverse complement strand
TAGATCTGTTGCCGACGGGGTTTTTGCCTAGGTCCGGTGGTATAATTGGTTTTTATGCCGACAAAAGAAATTATTTTAAGTTAAAAAACCCCAGCTGGTACCTCTCATACATATCAGTTAATATAATGGTTGATATAACTCCCTTACCAAGCCATCCAGTTCCCAAGTTAATATAATTAATGTTGGAAAGCTGAAGCAGAATGTCTCATCTTTTAAACATAAAACAAAAACTTTTCAAACGTTTTATTTTATATCTCCGGTTCTAATTTGTTTAACTTGATCCAGTTTGTATCCTTTGCTGCGGTTTTAGAACCCTAAGCCACTGCCAAGTTTGGTCTAGATTGGTCGAGTAGTGTTGAACTTTATAGAATCCTAAACCATTGCCAAGTTTGGTGAAGATTGGTCCAGTAGTGTTGAACTTTATAGAACCCTAAAACACTGCAAAGTTTGGTGAAAATTGGTCGAGTAGTGTTGAA
>NW_027112076.1:413444-414477 GCF_000696795.3 Halyomorpha halys | reverse complement strand
TGCCAAGTTTGGTGAAGATTGGTCCAGTAGTGTTGAACTTTATAGAACCCTAAAACACTGCAAAGTTTGGTGAAAATTGGTCGAGTAGTGTTGAACTTTATAGAACCCTAAACCACTGCCAAGTTTGGTGAAGATTGGTCCAGTAGTGTTGAACTTTATAGAACCCTAAAACACTGCAAAGTTTGGTGAAAATTTTTTAACATATATATTTATAATAATTTATCTCATATTTGTTTACCATATATCCGTTCTGGCATGTCATCTCTAGGAGAGCTTCCTGTTTTGGTTTAATTAAAACATACATTTTAGGCATAGTCTTATTTTATTAATTATATTCAGTTGTATATAAAACTTAAATAGCAAACTAATTAATAACCATATTATTAACTTAATATATAATCTTTTCGATTTCTTGAGATTGGTATTTATTTTTTAAATAAATCAATTGGTATCCATGTTAAGTCTCAATACTTTTTATTATTTCTTAAACTGTTCAACGTTTCGGCCAACCTGGCCATCTTAAAGGACAATATTAAATATAAATTTACATCTCACATCCAATTATTTAAAAATTATCATATAAACATGATAGTTGATAGTTGTAAAGTAGACTGATGGTATAATAAAAAGTGTTGATACTTAACACGGATACCAATTGGTTTATTAAAAAAATATATTATTAACAATATAGAGGTGAATTTTTTATAAAGTAATTTTGAGTTAGTATAGAATTTAATAATAAATGAAAAAGATAATTATTTAATGTAAAACAAAATAATGCCTAGCCGATGTTTATCACCGGCGTGCCTAAAGCAAGTAGTTGGTCTCAACAGGTATGAAAAAATAAATCTTTGATCAAAAATTAATTTATATATTGTAGAACATAAAATATCCGATACAACTCACCTGAGTAAATAACCAGCTGTTTAGTTGTACTTTAACAGATTGAATTTTAATATCTTGACTTATCTTATCCCGAGTTTCCACTTCCAATACATATGCTATTCTCTCGCCCAAAAATCCTACTTATTGG
>NW_027112076.1:404226-410434 GCF_000696795.3 Halyomorpha halys | reverse complement strand
GAATTATATATGGATAAAGAATAAAATAGCCAAAAGGAAAGAGCCAAATATTATAAAAATAGGAATTATATATGGATAAAGAATAAAATAGCCAATAGGAAAGCGAAATATTAAAAAAATAGTAATTATATATCGATAAAGAATAAGATAGCCAATAGGAAAGAGCGAAATATAATAAAAATAGGAATTATATATGGATAAAGAATAAAATAGCCATGAAGAAGTTTGTCGGGGGGTGCGGTCAGCAAAGAACAACATAAATAAACAAAACCATATCTATTTATTTTATGCCGACGTTTCGACCTGAGTTTCAGGTCTTCATCAGGGGTTGTGGCGTAGAGGATGGAAGATTAGTACTAAATTTAATAAAATAGCCAATAGGAAAGAGCGAAATATTATAAAAATAGGAATTATATATCGATAAGGAATAAAATAGCCAATAGGAAAGAGCGAAATATTATAAAAATAGGAATTATATATTGATAAAGAATAAAATAGCCAATAGGAAAGAGCGAAATATTATAAAAATAGGAATTATATATTGATAAAGAATAAAATAGCCAATAGGAAAGCGAAATATTATAATAATAGGAATTATATATGGATAAAGAATAAAATATCCAATAGGAAAGCGAAATATTACAAAAATAGTAATTATATATCGATAAAGAATAAAAACGGAAGGAGGTTGATCCTGAGAGAGTTGGGGCCGCAGCGCCTAGTTCCATTACCACCAACCTGGCCAGCCCACGGCCTCCAGATATGAATCTTAACATTTTTACTCTGGAGCTGTATAGGTCATAAATGGAGGATTTCGATAAAATAATAAATAAAACTGTTTAATATGTTTTTATCATCATTAACTAGGAAGAATTATTTTTTAAATATAGTATAAGCAGGAAAAAAAATTTCAAGCCTTTATCATATCATTTTAATTAGTACTTCAATCTAGTGCCTGTTCAAAACAATGTGCGTAATCATTATGTCCTCTAAGTTGCACTGACTTATTATTATTATTCGAACTTTGATCCTGCACCTCGTCAGAGCCACATACAGTAAATATTGTTACCTTCCACGTTACACATAAACCGGCTTATCCGTAACTCTTTATACACACAAAAAAATGTTTTTGATCGATGAGCACAGGTTAGTAATCGATATGAATACATCTAAAGACATGAGTATATATTATTATAATGGGTGGGTATGACACAGTTACTCCGGTCAGAGTCTGGATAATTTGATGGAGATAAACGTTTTTATTTTACCAAAATGCGTTCTTGATCAGTTAAACTAGATTCCTTAGGACCCATTTTATTATTCCACTTATATGTACAATATAATATTACAGTGATAATATGTAAAATAAAATATTACACAGCGATCACTAATATTTTTTATATAATATAGAGATAATTCTATATTTAAAGAAGGTGAATTGAGTCCCATTAAATTAAGGTTTTTTTAATGATGTTCAAAAAAAAAAACCATTATTATATATTACCAAGGAGGCCAATATTTGTTTTATATAAATATCTTCTCATATTCCCAGGATTTATGAATGTTCTCAGAAAATGGAGGCAAACAAACATACTAATAGAGAAGACTGTGGAGAGCGGAGATATGTTTGGCTAACGGAACGCAGAGAGGAGATTCCGTCAGGCCCTGGACAAAAAGTGCTCGTGTTCTTTGTACAGCGAGCGTGCGTCCCGAATTACACGGCCCTATGCAGGAACAAAAAGCCATCCTGGGTCCTCTCCATCTCCTCATCTTGTAAGATAAATATCCAGTCCGGGGTCACAGGGAGAAAGTGGGTGTCGGAGCCATCCTGAGGCAGGCGTCTTCAACCTTAATCTATTTAGGTATTTTTTTCTTAAGGGGCAGTAGCTTTACTACCGCGACAGACCTTATAGTGCTACTGTACTGCCACGACAATAATGGTCATCCTGACAGTAAGTGTCACATAGTTAACAACACGGCACGTGTCGCCGTGTGTACTGCATGTACTATCATGGCGAACCTATAGCGACAGCACTATCCTGATAGTTTATACGATGGTAGTTGGTCATGGTCCAAATCAGCCTAAAACGTTTTTATTTGTTTTAAAAAACAAATATTGAAAAATATATATATTCCAAAAGCAATTTTAATATAGGTGGAGAAATTGTTTGGTATTCTCTGCTAACTTAAAATATTACACAGCTTATGAAAGGGAATTGAATTAAAAAAAATATAACATACACAAGATACTTTATGAATCAACCGAAATCGGCCCAGGACCCAAAGATCTGCAATAATACAACTTGAGATATAATGAAATAGCATTTTACCTTGTTTCCCGACTCGATTTTAAAATAAATGCACCATTAGGCCACACCATTAATGTCCTCTTTACTGCTCCAGACATTGTCCTGAAATTATGAAGGAATGAGTCCTCATATGATTTATTAGAACAAATTGCTCTTAAGTGATAACACAAAAAAATCTGATGGTCCCCAGATTGCATCCGGGTTTTTTCTGCCGAGGTTAGTAGCGAGGAGCCCAAATATTAAAATGTATGAAGGGACTAAACGCAGGGAGGTAGGGCGGAGGAGGGAAGATTACATAGAGGACGATTGACAGGGGGGCCGGTCACTTAGTCCCAAATGGGGGGTCCCTCAGGTAGACCTATCTAATTTTTGAAGAGCTTTAAAAAATCTAAAGTAGTTCTGATGTAAGTTTTGTCTTCTTTAGAATTTATCCTAGTACTTATTTGAACAATGTCTTACCAAATATGAGTATTGGACGAAAGAATAATTTTATTTTTACTTTTTGGTGTTAATCCAGACCTCCACCAAACCTGTTAACTAATATCATCATCATCAATTTAAAGCATTAAAGAAATTAACAAACTTTTTTTTAATATTTAAGGTAAAGACTGTCAGGACATGGGCATACTCCCCCCCTCCCCCCTAAAAGTAGTAAAATTATATTAATTAGAAAGAAATTAGTTTTTTTTCAAGGGAATAATTGAAATAACTAATAAAGCTCTGCTATAATCATACATAATTTTCTTAAAATTTTGGTTTCATTCACCATTTCCATGCTGAAATGTCGCAACCTGAACGACCAGGATTGCCCTCCCTCATTTTGATCCTGGGTACGCCCTTGGGTTAAGATGTCTTGGATCAGTATCTTGATTGTAGTTGCAAATTTTCAATTGTATCCTAATTATTTATGTCTTCTTAATATAATAGCAACCTACCCTATGAAAAAAACACGTGAGGAAAGGGGTGATGTATTTTCTTAGCACATTGCACGAGGCCTTGGACCTCCACAGTCGGTCGCACCAATAATATAATAGCTTTTGGTCTTTAATATATTTATATACATATATATATATTACCATTATTATATTGTTTAACTATAAAGGCGATTTATTTTGTTTTTTAAATGAGGAGATGGTTAGGAGTGCGGTCAAAAAAAGTCTATGTAGTAAAACTTATAATATATGATGCCAATGTTTTGCCCAGAATTTCAGGCCTTCAACAGTCTGACTATTGAATCTGATCGTATAAAAATTGTTTATTAATTTTGAATATTTATTTTTAATTAATAAATCTCAAACCATACAAATTTTTAGTGACCCATTTCTTATAATTTGATTTTAGTGACCCATTTCTTATAATTTGATTTTAGTGACCCATTTCTTATAATTTGATTTTAGTGACCCATTTCTTATAATTTGATTTCCGAACAGGAGGAAATTTTGTTCGTTTGCTTGTTCTTGTTTAAAGGCGTAAAACCTTTTGTTCATCAGTTTATGAACAAGGAAAGCTTTAGGATGGAAGAAAGAAGATCTTGATATTAAACATCGAAATACTCGATTAGGTAATATAGATCTCTCTCTTTTGTGAATAATAAACATCGAAGTATTTAAAAAAATATTAATACTTATAACTGTACATTTTCAAAATTTTTCAGTTTCTATATTCCGAGCTATTCAAAGAATTTTTCCAATAAAGACAAAAAATTCAGGGTAAGAACCTAAAATAAGTGAAATAAAATGATGGTGTATATACTGGGATACTGTAGGTCCCTTTTTCGGCTCTCAGGAGAGATGGATTTTGCTGCATGAGGTATCAAATGGAAGAGGATTTCATGGAGAAGTCACGATATCGACTTAATATCGATTCTTAAATTCATAGTGAAACTTTAATAAAAGTCATTCAAATTGTGAGAGGTTTCAGAACTTGGTAGAGATGAATGCGGATCAATTCTCGATGGAGGTTGGTAGGCAATTTGATCCTTATAGCAATTAAAAGGTAAGAATTTTAATATTACTTCCTAATATTGACATTAAATTGTAATTAAACATGCAGTATGGATGTAATGAAACATGTAAGTATAGAACATCATAAACACATCTGAATTGGTCTTTTCCCCGGTAAGAACAATGAATTGGATTTCTAGAATACTATACAATAACTTTATCTACTTTCACTAAGCTGTGATTTGAAATTTTTTTATAAATGAGTTTCAATTTTGGATTATTAGGTCTCGCATGGACCTTATGTGTTAACACTAATTTTGAAAATTAAAACATTAGAATTTTATTAATCCGGCTCGGTACAAGACCATAATGTATGAAGTATACCTTCAACCACATTGTAAGACACACTTCACTTTTGGTTGGCTGGTTGGGTTGGAGTGGACTGTATAATTGAAAATGAACATGATTAAATGAAAAATAAAATTCTATAGTCTTATGTTACAAATGGTGTAGTGGGTGGCTGATACAAAACATTATGATTAGATTGTCAGTAGAATTTTGTATGACTGGGCTATGGAAATTGTAGATGCTAACATTGAGTTGGTTGATGATGATGTGGATGTTAACTATTGCTATGTGGACTTACTTTTTTCTTCTTTCTTCCCCCCGCATCTCCAAGCCTCTCCTCCCTCTCCTGCTGGGAACCACTGAAGTAACCCTACTCAGTCATGGAAGATATTTCTGATCACTGAACACAAAAAAAGGATGGACGCTTCTCTCGTTGAAGACAAGATGGCTATCTCTCACTCATCGGGGTTGCTTCTCTTGCCACCAAGAGCGCTGGAGGAGGAAAGCTTTTGATGCTGGCTACATGGGCGCTACTGGTCCAATACATGGCAGTAATAACAAGAATGGCATTCTTTCCGATTCAACCTTTCGGTTGCCATAGGTTAACCGGAACAGTTGTGAGTGTTTGTTGTTTTATAGTTGTGTTTTTATTTTTATGCAACAGCAGTCTATATTGTTCATTTATGTTATTGAATCAAAAAGCAAGCTAACCAACTTTCACCAGTCAAGTATGAAGTAAAAAGATGTTTTTCAAAAATATGGTGGCGCGTGTACATGTAACTTCACACATGGACACGCGCCACCATTATTAATTAAGTTTGATGAATCGAGGCCAGGTTGAGCAGATGAAAATATTTTAAACTTTATTAAGCTCACCATCACAATTGTAATTACCATAAATTTAAGAAAAAATAGAAGTCAAGAATAAGTATTAACGAAAAATATTCATAAAGAAGACCATATCCAAAAACTCAAAACAGTTGTGCTATAATGTTTACAACGGACATATAGACAGGACGAAAGGCTTTGGATTGGATAGAGGAAGGACGTATCCTGGATGCAGGAGGTCCTGAAGATCCTTTGTCTCTCTCAGTGGGAACATCTTGAAGAATGAGAACATCCATGGAGATAATGTGACTTATTAATATTAAAGCTTCTTATTTGAATTCGAGCTAAACTTAAGATACGAAAATTAGTGAAAACACTCTTCATCTTAAGAGCGGTGGAGTAGTCCTAGGCCGATTGTACCTAATTCTTTCCCATCTTAGTTCCTCATCATACATTCAGGATTCCCCTTCCCTAGTGCTGATTTCTATCATATCTAGAGCGCACTCGACAAAGGGTTGCCCAGACAGTGGACATTCCTATCATCTCATTACTTTGGTCAACTGTACATTGAGGATTGTAGACAGGAACCCCACTCTCCTCATGGCCATCTTTGGCCCCTATTTCTCTGATATTCTCCATGACTTGGTTATACTGGGCAAGGAGAACTCCGGTATATTGCCCGCTAGATTGCAAACAGATTTCTCACCTCCCTTAACATTGTAAAGGACGATGGACGACGACGTTTAACGAAAATGACGGAGGAAGACAACTTACAATTGT
>NW_027112076.1:403815-404176 GCF_000696795.3 Halyomorpha halys | reverse complement strand
TTAGTAATGCTTCCCTCTCAAACTCAGTCTCCCTTGAACCATATAAAAGACATGACCAATTTACCCTTCAGTTTAGATAAAGATATGTCTAAAAAATGTATATAAGCTATATTTATTTGTGTATTAAATGCTACCTATACAGCCTATACTGTTTATCAAATGAGTGTGTTTTTAAAAGATTTTTTATGAATTATAAAATATTATATTCCATGGTGGCAAGAGTGTAAGCAGGTACTGGAGAAAATGGAAGGCTTAAGTTAGTGGCTAGGAAAGAAGGTAAGGCAGGGGTGACCAACAAGTCGAGGCCTATTTGGATTGATTGTTGATCGCTCGCATGTCTGGGATGGAATTTCGTGTACCA
>NW_027112076.1:396334-401375 GCF_000696795.3 Halyomorpha halys | reverse complement strand
ATATCAAAAGTTGGGTCTGAAAATTGATTTTTCTCATAAGCCTATGTCTCAAAAACTTAATAAGTGATTTAAAAAAATAAAAAATAGTTTTGAACATATATATTAATTATTCACACATACCTCACTGGAAGGCACCTGATACTTAAATACAGTGTATAAACAAAGTATGCTTTTCAAACCCTTTATACTCCCTTAGACTACGCCTATGACAAGTCAATCACGAGAAGCTTTAAGATAAAAAGTAGATCTTATATACAGAAAGTTGGCCACCACTGAGGTAAGGAGTGCAGATATGCGAGGCTAAGACAAGCCAGGCTATTAATTAATAAACCCTTTAACTTCTGTAATTAAATGGATGCTAGACCTAAATAGAAATCAACTCTAATTATTATTAGGAGCACTCAGGCCATTGCAAACTTAACCCAGGAGAAGTGTAACCTTGAGCATTTTGCTTATATTGGGAATGTCTACATTTCCCAGTATTTTTTCTCTTTTGTTTATACTATTGTCTCCTTCCATGAACTCTTTGGTGCTGTTATTGCCGCTTGTTTAAGTTACTACCTCTTTTACTTTCCTGCCTATAGTCAATTCAGATTTTTTCAGGCCTCCTGACAATGATAAGATCGAGCATTCCTCTCTGCAGTAAACTCTTAATATGACATATTTTTTTTCTTCTCATTTTAGCATTTTGCTTCCCTGGACACCTATTGTGTTTCTTATTTTAAATCATGAGCCGAAGCAAGAAAAACTTAGATCTTTTACAAAATCTGGATTCTTCAGCCCCTGAAGAAAGAGCTACAATTTACAATTTCAAAATTATATTGAAAGCAATCATACAGATTTTTTTCATCATCACATCCAAATATATAAAAAAATTAGTACAAATTGTTTATCATGAGATAAATACTCATGGTACACCTCTTAGGGGACAAAAATTAGGACACTTCTGCAATTGTTAAAAGACATCTTAAGATTTTTGGAATAGTTTGGGCAGGTTCTGGAAACTGCTCTATTCTCATTGCAGACTGTGACTGGTATGCATCACTGAAATGTAGTCTTCTGACCTCTGAAAGAATTCCAGAATATGAGATTTCATCCATTGAATGGCCATCCCTTTTGAATTTTGTTTGGAAAACCAAGAGGTCCAACATGGTGCTAGTATATGTATCATTCATGTTTCAATGAGATTAGAAAATAGGACCAATAGGCCCGCTTGCTGAACTTGTTCCTCCCACTTGTACTAATACTTTATGATAAACTGATTTACCAAAAATAGCTGAATTTGTTTTGATACACATTTAACTCACTGAATACCTTTATAAAAAACTAGATCTTGTTTTTTAACAGAATAAATAAGTATGAGTCTTATTGCATAATAGAAATTTTGTATTACAGCTCTGCAGAGGATATATTGTAAAGTAAATACAATTATTTTATATCAAATCTATATTATAATAATTAAATAAATGAAAATATTACTGTCTGAAAATGAAAGTAAATGTATTGTGTTTAGCATTTTTACTACACTAATAACAATGCAACTGTACGAAGGCTCAGTAATCCAAATAGATTATTAATATAATTGTTTATTTATTTATCCATAATTATACATTATTCATTCATTAATGTATAATGATTTCACTACTCTTTTGTGAGTAAATAGTTTTTTTTATGTATAAAGGGTTTTTAGTTATGTTTTTATTTTTATGTAACAGTAGTCTATAATATTCATTTATGTTATTGAATCAAAAAGCAAGCTAACCAACTTTCATCAGTCAAGTATGAAGTAAAAAGACGTTTTTCAAAAATATGGTGGTGCGTGTCCTCCTGAAGTTTGATAAATCGAGGCCAGGTTGAGAAGATGAAAATATTTTAAACTTTATTTAGCTCCATATCATATTTGCTATTACAATAAATTTAAGAAAAAATAGAAGTCAAGAATAAGTATTAACGAAAAATATTCATAAAGAAGACCTTATCATAAAACTCAAAACTGATGTGCTACAATGTTTACAACGAACATACAGACAGGACGATAGGGTTTGGACTGCACTCTTGGTTTGGATTGGATAGAGGAAGGATGTATCCTGGATGCAGGAGGTCCTGAACATCCTTTGTCTCTCTCAGTGGGACATCTTGAAGAATGAGAACATCCATGAAGATAAAGTGGCCACTATTTCTCTCATATTCTCCATGATTTGGTTATACTGGGCAAGAAGAACTCCGGTATATTGCCCGCTAGATTGCAAAAAGATTTCTCACCTCATTAACATTGTAATGGACGACGGACGACGACGTTTAACGAAAATGACGGAGGAAGAAATCTTCCAAATGTTAAGAGAGGTGAGAAGACCTAAGAAGTCTAACGGGCAATATGCCAGGGTTCTCCTTGACCGGTATAACCAAATCATGAAGAATATAAGAAAAATAGTGGATGAGAAAGAGGTCAAGAGAAGAATAGAGTTCCTGGCTACAATCCTCAAGATACAGTTGGCAAAAGAGATGAGAAGAAAGGAATGTCTACCACGTGGGCAATTTTTTGTTGAGTGTGCTCAAGATATGATATATATCAGCACTAGGGAGGGGGGAACCCTGACTGTATGATGAGGAACCAAGATGGAAAAGGGTTATGTAAAATCGGCCGAGGACTACTCTGCCGCCCTTAAGAAGAAGAGAGTACAAGAATAGTGGTTAAGGAAAAACGCTGAACAGAGACAGAAGACCAGGGCAAACATAACGCAGAACAAGCAACTGCCGAAAGGAACAAAAATGTCATGGATGCGGTGAAAGTGGGCACTTGGTGGCCAAGTGACCACAGATTTGGTGATTCTAGGGTGCAAATGAAGGACACATAAGGATAGTGCCCATACTTATATTAATCAAAGAAGGGATACGGCCAAAGATGAGCCAATGGAAGTATATGCCAAACAAGTATGAGGGAACAGCCTTTGGAAGAGACTAAGCGGATCGTCAAGTCAGCCTATGGAAGTTTAAGGAGAATCAAAGACTGAAGACGAAGGGAACGGAGAAAGGACATGGAGGAGAGGATCAGGAGGAAGGAAGTCAAGTGAGATCTGAGGAGGATAGAAAAGGAGTCACCTCTCCTCTTTTGTGAGTAAATAGTTTTTTTTTATGTATAAAGGGTTTTTAGTTGTGTTTTTATTTTTATGTAGCATCAGTCTATATGGTTCATTTATGTTATTGAATCAAAAAGCAAGCTAACCAACTTTCACCAGTCTATTCATAAAGAAGACCATATCCTAAAACTCAAAACTGTTGTTCTACAATGTTTACAACCAACATATAGACAGGACGATATGGTTTGGACTGCACTCTTGGTTTGGATTGGATAGAGGAAGGACGTATCCTGGATGAAGGAGGTCCTGGATATCCTTTGTCCCTCTCAGTGGGACATCTTGAAGAATGAGAAAGTCCATGAAGATAATGAGACTTATTAATATTAAAGCTTCTTATTTGAATTCAAGCTAAACTTAAGATAAGAGAATTAGTAAAAACCCTCTTCTTCATAAGAGCGGTGGAGTAGTCCTAGGCCGATTGTACCTAATCCTTCCATCTTAGTTCTCCATCATACATTCAGGATTCCCCCTCCCTAGTGCCGATATCTATTATATCTAGAGCGCACTTTACAAAGAGTTGCCAAGAGAGTAGACATTCCTTTCATCTCATTACTTTGGCCAATTGTACATTGAGGATTGTAGCCAGGAACCACATTCTCCTCTTGGCCATCTTTGGCCACTATTTCTCTCATATTCTCCATGACTTGGTTATACTGGGCAAGGAGAAGTCTGGTATAATGCCCGCTAGATTGCAAAAAGATTTCTCACTACCCCTAACATTGTAAAGTACGACGGACGAAGACGTTTAACGAAAATGACGGGGGAATACATCTTCCAAACGTTAAGAGAGGTGAGAAGACCAAAGAAGTCTAACGGACAATATGCCAGGGTTCTCCTTGCCCGGTATAACCAAATCATGAAGAATATGAGAAAAAAAGTGGATGAGAAAGAGGTCAAGAGAAGAATAGGGTTCCTGGCTACAATCCTCAAGGTACAGTTGGCCAAAGAGATGGGAAGAAAGGAATGTCTACCACGTGGGCAATCTTTTGTTGAGTGTGCTCAAGATAAGATAGATATAAGCACTAGGGAGGGGGGAACCCTGACTGTATGATGAGGAACCAAGGTGGAAAAGGTTTATGTAAAATCGGCCGAGGACTACTCTTCCGCCCTTAAAAAGAAGAGAGTACAAGAATAGTGGTTGAGAAAAAACGCTAAACAGGGACAGAAGACCAGAGCAAACAAAACCCAGAACCAGCAACTGCCGAGAAGACCAAAAGTGTCATGGATGCGGCGAGAGTGGGCACTTGGTAGCCATGTGACCAGATAAGATATGAGGTAAGATATAAGAGGTAAGATATGAGAATTAGTAAAAACTATATAATATTATTTTTAATATGTTTTATTTTTATGTATCATTTCAGTATTGTTCATTTGTTTTATTGAATCAAAAAAAAAGCAAGCTAACCAATTTTCATCAGTCAAATGTTAAGAAAAAATATGTTATTCAAATTGTGTTTTTGTTTATTATTTCATATGTAAAATTATTTAAAATACAAAGATAATATAACAGCTTGGTATAATTTTATCTAAAAAAAATATTTGACAGAAATTTCAAATTAATAAAATCTTTTTTGGGACAACCCTCAACTATTAGGAAACACCAACCTAAGTACAGGAATATGCTAGACTATGTTGGTCATTGCAGAGGTTTTTAATTTCTATAAGGACAACTCAATGTGGTATTCCATCAACACTTATGAAAGGTGTGGTATAGTAAAACTCGTTATGACCAACATAAAATAATAATAATAATAATAATAATAATAATGAATAAGAAATGCAAAAATGATATAATGAACAACTTTTAAAAATATAAAAAGACATGTAGAAGTAATATTTTTATGTTAAAACAGCCATGATACAAGGACTATGTGTTATATAATGCACAATACTCATTTATAGAA
>NW_027112076.1:395917-396284 GCF_000696795.3 Halyomorpha halys | reverse complement strand
TATACTGGGACCACAATTCGAAACATAAGTATCCTAACCCCGTTTTGCAAAGTCTAGTACTTTCTGAATGATATGTAAGTTTTACATATGAAACAACAGTCTTTTTTTCTTCTTATTCTTTTTCAAAATGATTTTACATCATTGATTTTTTTAAACTTTTACTGATCTGGTGTTGATATCTATACAGAGAAGCTGGTAAGTTTAATACCAATTTAAAATTAAATATAATTTTTTCTTAATAACTTTAAGTAGATCATATGTTGATATTGTGATTCATACCCTTGATTTAAAAACAAGAATTATAAGCAGTAAGTTCGAAAATTACACACACTTTAGGTTTACCTTGGGTTTTTGTTAGTACCTGTGA
>NW_027112076.1:390030-390783 GCF_000696795.3 Halyomorpha halys | reverse complement strand
CAATTCGACCCACAAGTATCCTAACCCCGTTTTGCAAAGTGTAGTACTTTCTGAATGATATATCAGTTTTACATATAAAACAACAGTTTTTCTATCTTCTTATTCTTTCTAAAAAAATTCATAAAGAAGACCATATCCAAAAACTCTCTTATGTGAGTAAATAGTTTTTTTTATGTGTAAAGGGTTTTTAGTTGAGTTTTTTTTTTTTTTTATGTAACAGCAGTCTATATTGTTCATTTATGTTATTGAATCAAAAAAAGGATAACAAACTTTCACTAGTCAAGTATGAAGTAGAAATACGTTTTTCAAAAATAAGGTTGCGCGTGTCCTCCTGAAGTTTGTAGAATCGGGGCCTGGTTGAGCAGATGAAAATATTTTAAAATTTATTTAGCTCCCCATCATGATTGTAGTTCCCATAACTTTAAGAAGACCCATAACGAAATAATTCATAAAGAAGACTATATCCAAAAACTCAAAACTGTTGTGCTACAATGTTTACAACGAACATAAAGACAGGACGAAAGGGTTTGGACTGCACTCTTGGTTTGGATTGGATAGAGGAAGGACGTATCCTGGATGCAGGAGGTCCTGATCATCCTTTGTTCTTAAGAGCGGTGGAGTAGTCTTACGCCGATTGTACCTAATCCTTTTCCATAATGGTTCCTCAACATTCATTAAGAATTACCACTCCCTAGTGCAGATACCTATCATATCTAGAGCGCACTCGACAAAGGGTTGCCGAGACAGTAGACA
>NW_027112076.1:387325-389135 GCF_000696795.3 Halyomorpha halys | reverse complement strand
CGCTGAAGTTTGAAGAATCGAGGCCAGGCTGAGCAGATGAAAATATTTTAAACTTTATTTAGCTCCCCATCATGATTGTAGTTCCCATAAATTTAAGAAAAAATAGAAGTCAAAAATAAATATTAACGAAATAATTCATAAAGAAGACCATATCCAAAAACTCAATCTATTGTGCTACAATGTTTAGAACGAACATATAGACAGGACGATAGGGTTTGGACTGCACTCTTGGTTTGGATTGGATAGAGGAAGGACGTATCCTGAATGCAGGAGGTCCTGAACATCCTTAGTTTCTCTCAGTGGGACATCTTGAAGAATAAGAACATCCATGAAGATAAAGTGACTTATTAATATCAAAGCTTCTTATTTGAATTCGAGCTAAACTTATGATGTGAAAATTAGTAAAAACCCTCTTCTTCTTAAGAGCGGTGGAGTAGTCCTTCGCCGATTGTACCTAATCCTTTTCCATATTGGTTCCTCAACATACATTCAGGATTTCCCCTCCCTAGTGCTGGGACCTATCATATCTAGAGCGCACTCGACGAAGGGTTGCCGAGACAGTAGACAATCCTTTCATCTCATTACTTTGGCCAACTGCACTTTGAGGATTGTAGCCAGGAACCCCATTCTCCTCTTGGCCATCTTTGGCCTTATTTCTCTCATATTCTCCATGATTTGGTTATACTGGGCAAGGAAATCTCCGGTATATTGCCCGCTAGATTGCAAAAAGAGTTCTCACCTCCATAAACATCGTAATGGACGACGGACGACGACGTTTAACGAAAATTACGGAGGAAGACATCATCCAAAAGTTATTAGAGGTGAGAAGACCAAAGAAGTCTAACGGGCAATATGGCAGGGTTCTCTTAGGCCGGTATAACCAAATCATGAAGAATATGAGAGAAATACAAGATGAGAAAGAGGTCTAGAGAAGGATAGGGTTCCTGGCTACAAATCTCAATGTTAAGTAGGTCAAAGAGATGGGATGAAAGAAATGTCTACCACATGGGCAATCTTTTGCTGAGTGTGCTTAAGAAATGATAGATATCATCACCAGGGAGGGGGAACGCTGAATGTATGATGAGGAATCAAGATGGAAAAGTATTATGTAAAATCGGCCGAGGACTACTCTGCTGCCTTTAAGATGAAGAGAGTACAAGAATAGTGGTTGAAGGAAAACGCTGAACAGAGACAGAAGACCAGGGCAAACAAAACCCAGAACCAGCAACTGCCATTATGACCAAAAGTTTCTTTGATGCGTCGAAAGTGGGTACTGGGTGGCCCAGTGTCCCCAAATTTGGTGATTCATTGATGCAAATGAAGGACACATCAGGATAGTGCCAATACGTACATGCATCAAACAAGGGATACGGCCAATGATGAGCCAATGGAAGTCAATGCCACCCAAGTATGAGGAAAAGCCTTTGGCAGAGATTGAGCGAATTGCCGAGACAGTAGACAATCCTCTCATCTCATTACTTTGGCCAACTGCACATTGAGGATTGTAGTCAGGATCCCCATTCTCCTCTTGGCCATCTTTGGCCTCTATTTCTCTCATATTTTCCATGATTTGGTTATACTGGGAAAGGAAAACTCCGGTATATTACCCACTAGATTGCAAAAAGAGTTCTCACCTCCATTAACATCGTAATGGACGACGGACGACGACGTTTAACGAAAATTACGGAGGAAGACATCATTCAAAAGTTAAGAGAGGTGAGAGGACCAAAGAATTCTAACGGGTAGTATGCCAGGGTTCTCCTAGACCGGTATAACCAAATCATGAAGAATATGAGAGAAATACGAGATG
>NW_027112076.1:386976-387275 GCF_000696795.3 Halyomorpha halys | reverse complement strand
CTCTTGGTTTGGATTGGATAGAGGAAGGACGTATACTGGATGCAGGAGGTCCTGAACATCCTTTGGTTCTGTCAGTGGGACATCATGAAGAATGAGAACATGCATGAAGATGTGACTTTGAATATTAAAGCTTCTTAAAGAAGGACAACGCTGAACAGAGACAGAAGACCAGGGCAAACAAGACCCAGAACCAGCAACTGCCGAGAGGACTAAACGTTTCATTGATGCGCCGAAAGTGGGCACTTGGTGCCCGAGTGACCCCAAATTTGGTGATTCTTGGGTACAAATGAAGGACACAT
>NW_027112076.1:384984-386258 GCF_000696795.3 Halyomorpha halys | reverse complement strand
AAAAGTCTTTGGCAGAGGCTCAGCGGATCTCATGATGCTCCAATGTTCGTTTCTGAAGACAGATTCTGAACAGTTTAGAAAGCTACACTTCCTACCAAAATACACAACGTTGTAAAACCCAAATAAACCAACAAAATTTAAAACTGCTGTTTACTGAGAGCACCAATTGACACCAGGAAATGAGTAGAACAAGACCAAAGTCTGTGAAAAAAAAGAAATAAAAGCGATTTCAGTATAATTTCTTCCTTTCTATTTTGTATGACCCCTTCCTGGTCATTTCTGACATACAGAGATATACAGGGTACCATCCTGTTCTAACACTGGTTGGGGGTCAAGTCTTCATTTTCAGGGAACGCCACAGAAATAAAAGTCGACCTCTCAGGCCGAATTCGAAACAACGCCATTGCCCAAAGTTGGCGTTAACTCGCTCAGCTATAGATGGACCTTCATTTCTTCCTTTGGATCAACCACTTAACATACACATAGAAACAATAACAGTGAAAAATATCTATTTATATACCTTTTAAATAAACCTTAGCAAATCCCATAATGCTGAAACATTTTTTTTTAAAAGAAATCCACGTCGAAGGTGATGTTTGCCTAGTTATCTACAGGTGAACAACCTATTCTAACCATGGTTGGGGGTCATGTTTCTCATTTTGTGGGACCGCCACTTAAGTTCACACCCCAAGGCCGGATTCTAACCGGCACCGTCGGCAGACTTCAGTACTACAAGTCTAATTTAAAAACTAACTCTAGTTATATAATTCCAAAATTTTATTAAGATAAGATTAATTATAAATAATAATGTTAAGTATATGAAACCATATGAAAAAGTTAGAAGCAGTGCACAAGATAAAACTACAAGAAATCATATTCTATCATAATATAGTTAGATGAAATAGTACATGAATATTGGATAATATCCTGAAACGTTGTACAGGAACAAAATATAGAATAGTTAATATTCAAATTGAAAGTTTCTTCACCTCAACAATTTAAACTTAGATTAATAAAAAGTCTCATAACCATATTCAGCCTGTTGTATTTTATCATCATTTTATATAGTTCGTAAATACAATGTTAGGTTTTTCACAGTCATCTTATCTATCTATTTTAATATTATATTAAATTATGAGCCTTGGTATTTGACCAAGATAAAAAAAGTAATACTCCCTAAAAATTTGAGATTTTAGGTTTCACGATACCTAGAATAAAAAAAATTCTTCTCTTCGCCATTTAGAGCTTTTCTCTAAAACTTATGGACTGATTTT
>NW_027112076.1:383679-384934 GCF_000696795.3 Halyomorpha halys | reverse complement strand
GAGGAGGATACAAAAGGAGTTACCTCTCCTCTTAGGATAATATAATAGAATAGTGTTCCTGGCTTCAATCCGCAAGGTACAGTTGGCCAAAGAGATGGGAAGAAAGGAATGTCTACTACGTGGGCAATTTTTTGTTGAGTGTACTCAAGATATGATAGATATTAGCACTAGGGAGGGGGAAGCGAGACTGTATGATGAGGAACCAAGATGGAAAAGGGCTATGTAAAATCGCCCGAGGACTACTCTGCCGCCCTTAAGAAGCACCTAATCCCACCTAAATACCTAATCCTTTTCCATCTTGGTTTCTCATCATATATTCAGGATTCCCCCTCCCTGGTGCTTATATCTTTCATATCTAGAGCACACTCGACAATGGGTTGCCCAGACAGTAGACATTCCTTTCATCTCATTACTTTGGCCAACTGTACATTGAGGATTGTAGCCAGGAACCCTATTCTTTGGAAATGGAAAAGACAATAAACGAAAATAATTGATAAAAATAATGAGATATTTTGTTCATTCGTGAACAGAAAGAAAGAACTGCAACCAACCGGTCCATGATCATGACCTACAAAGGCATTCAAATTTCCCTAACGCTTGCTTGACGACAGTGACCTCAATTTCACGAGAAACCACATACCTCATCAGTATCATCCGTTTCATTATCATGGACGTATTTTCAGGCCAGATTTCAAACTGATTATGATAATGATAAAGTGATTACGCATTGTTAATTGTTATTACATACCATTAAACTCCATTGGTGGCTCTGGATTCTAGGTAGCCAAATCTTTATTTTAATTTGGTTTCACAAGTTAAAAAGGTAGTCGCTTCCAATTTTATTGAAAATATTTGAACGACTTTTCTGATCCGAAAATAATTATTAGGAACAAAAATTCTCTTTTTAAGAATATATCTAATAAGTTATGCTCTTCAGATATTAAAAGTGCCTTCAATTCAAATTATAACCATATTTGTATACATATATGTAGTTATCATTACCCAGAATAAAATCTTTTACCAAAAATTTTTATAAAGCTTCGAACAGTGAGCGTTTCAAATTGGCTAGAATTGTACCATTGGAGCATTATTCATGTTACGTTTTTTTTTTAAACGTATTTATTCATTCAAGTATTTCCTGTAACCGGTTTTTTTTTTTTTTTTTTTTTTTTATTATATTTTCCTCTTAATCTATATGTTATTCTTATTCTTGTAAAATGTATCTAGTTGTTTGTTCTTGATAGACTGATCTACT
>NW_027112076.1:381393-381779 GCF_000696795.3 Halyomorpha halys | reverse complement strand
TCTTTTTTTTATGATTATACCATGAATATGTAATGTAAATATGTCCGATTAAGGATTGATAAGTATGCTGTGTGAGATAGCAACCTAATGTATTTGGGCAGCATATATGAATAAAGTATTTCTCTCAAACGAAATGTGTAAGTGGTGTGAATGAATTACCTCTAATGGTTTAAAGCACTTGATGATCCAATGTTCGTTTCTGAAGACCCATAGAAAAAGATACGTTCATACTTATACAAGGGATGATTTATCGCTGGGGTGCGATTTAAATTCTAAAACTATTGAACACATAACAAATTATTTTACTTTCTTGTGAGTGTTATTGATTCAACAGGTACAGATACTTAGTTTCAAAATAATTATATATTTGTATGTCTGTGTTTACT
>NW_027112076.1:378303-380718 GCF_000696795.3 Halyomorpha halys | reverse complement strand
TAGATGAAATAGTACATGAATATTGGATAATATCCTGAAACGTTGTACAGGAACAAAATATAGAATAGTTAATTTTCTAATCTGAAGTTTCTTCATCTCACAATTTAAATATTAACGTTATCAAATTTCAAAAAAAGAAAATTCAGAATAAAAAAAAATATGAAATTCAGGGGAAACCATATAAAAAGTTAGAAGTAGAGTACAAGATAAAACTACAAGAAATCATATGCCATCAAAATATAGTTATATATAGTAAAATATAGTATAAAAGAGTACATGGATATGGCATAATTTCCCAAAACCTTGTACAAAAACAAAATATAGAATAGTTAATATTCAAATTGAAAGTTTCTTCATCTCAACAATTTAAACTTAGATTAACAAAAAGTCTCATAACCTTATTCAGCCTGTTGTATTTTATCATTATTTTATATAGTTCGTAAATACAATGTTAGGTTTTTCAACACAGTCATCTTATCTATCTAATTTAATATTATATTAATTAATGAGCCTTGGTATTTGACCAAGATAAAAAAAAGTAATACTCCCTCAAAATTTGAGATTTTACGTTTCACGATACCTAGAATAAAAAAAATTCTTCTCTTCGCCATTTAGAGCTTTAGTCTAAAACTTATGGACTGATTTTTTGAGATTTGGTAACAAAGCAGAGGTCAACCGACGATAACCTTCTGAATTGGCCATTTCCAGCAGTCAAAATGGTGGTTGATTAGATGTTTCATTGGGTCGTGTATAGGCCATTTATAAAGATGGAGGAAAAGTATAATGTTTTTCGGATTCACTTTCTCAAAATCTTACAAAAAAAGGTGGATTTTTTTTTAGTTTTTGTTTAAACTTACCTATAGTCTTATCCTTAACGTACCTTTTATAAAAATAATAAATTTACGAGAAAAAAAAAACATTAGCGCAAAAAGCGCATTGAACCAGGACGTCTAGACGCATATAAAAGATTAATCCATAACTATCATACTAAAATATTAAACAAATAGTTCACTATGCTTATAATATCTTTTTATTCAACAATAAGTTTTAAGTAATTATTGTATTGTTTTTTTTTATGACAAGAAGCTCCCATCGCCCGAGCCACGCTTGTCAATCCCAGACCTCACCTTATAAACCGAACTCTGGGCCTTGTGTTCGGTTATAAATTTACATTGTATACTTAAATCCGCAATTTTAACATTACTTGTTAATGTTAATAAATATTCCAAGTTGTATATTTTGTAAAAAATTGAGGGACAAGAATTTTATATCACAACAGAAACGAGATAACAAGCATTGTATTGGTTTGTACATAGATAAATAACCCTGGTTTATCTTTAACACTCCAAGATAGTGCTATTGTGAACTACATGGAAAAGAATTACAAAACTTATGAATGAACAAATAGTCGGTGAGTAGAATTACAATCTTTGAAAGCGTTGAGGAACCATAGTTTTATGCTGGATTTTATACAAGCTTGGTTAATAAAGGAAGCAACAAAGTCGTATCTACACGCTTGTGTGTTCTTTTTGAATTTTTTTTTAACTATAGCATTCGATTTACATTATGAAAATAACACAATAAAATAGGCTAAATAAATGAAAGGAAACTTAAATATCAGCTAAGTGGTGGTAGGTGATAAAAATTCTAATAAATAGTACTACATATCCATAACCTCTTTATAAATGTAAATTAGTGCTATCTTAAATCAAAAGTAAATTGCTAAAGTTAATTAACAAGATTCAAAAAAGTGTATTTATACCAAATCGGTAGGATTTTAACATATATAATCTTAAACTAGAGTTAATTATTAAATCTGAAGGTTGGAAAAAATCTTCAATATACAATTTGTTTAAATATGCAATCATCAACAGCCAACATAGTTTTGAAAAGTATGGAGGAATCGAAATTTTTATACTACAATAGGAATGAGATCACAAACTTTGATATATTTTTTAATATACTAAATTACTCATAGGACAGAATTTCTATTATCGAAATGATAATATTATCGAAATTAGTCAGATCTAAGACGTAGCTGTGATAGTCCATCCAATTAATAATAAATGACACAATGGCAAGAGTAAAAATTTTTGATATAAAAATACGTAACATATACTGTTAAAAAATACAGGTGATGTACATAAAACAAAAACAATACGGGGAAGAAAAAAAAAAAAAATGAGATTAAATAAACGTCATGAAAAAATAATAATTATACATAAATAAGTAAAAATAAAGATATGAAATGATAATAAATTAGCAAAGAAAAAGTCAAAAGAACCTACCTATTTCAGGAACAGGTAGGTTGTTTTGACTTTTTCTTTGCTGATTTATTATCATTTTATATCTTTATTTTTACTTATTTATGTATAATTATTATTTTTTCATGACGTTTATTTAATCTCATTTTTT
>NW_027112076.1:375631-376428 GCF_000696795.3 Halyomorpha halys | reverse complement strand
AACTCTCAGTAACTGTAAAATTTTTATTTTTGAATCTAGTTTTTCATCTTTATGTTTCTGGATGAGAATACTCAAGAACTAGTGTTTATAGAATAAATGTAAAACAAATCATTTATGCAGAATTATTGCATTGATGTAGTTACTGAAAAACATTTATGACTTATCTCAGATTCACATTTAACGATCTTCAGACAGTCATAAAAGTGGGATATGGAACATAATTAAAAACAATTTTGACATCAACACTCTTGTCTGAAGTTGTCCTGATATTAGAGGCCAGAGGATATCAAATGCACTGATACCACAATAGAGACCTGTACTTAACCCTACCATCGTGTTTTGTCATTCTCAGATGTTGAAAGATCCATATTAATCGACAGGTTGGATCTGATGTCTTTACAATTCATTATATTTTGTATTAGTAGACTCTGGCTGGTTTGGTATAAAAGAAAGCTGTTACCAGTGCAGGGTTCAGATTTAATAAGATTATTCCACATATACTCCAAATTACTTAACAGCTCATCTCATACTAGCAATGATTTCTAAAACATATTCTTAACACATACACTGTGCATGTACAATTATATGGGCCATTATCTGAAAATATGTATTTTTCTATTTATTTTTTTTTATCAATAATAGTTTCTTTTAATTTTTTCAACTAAATCTTCATTTTAAGGGACTGGAGACAGAATAATGTTCATAGAAAACAGAGCTGATGACATCCTTCAAAATGGAGTCATGATAATTAAATATGGTAAACCAATGAGAACAAATAAAGACTAATGATATTTCCA
>NW_027112076.1:370895-373391 GCF_000696795.3 Halyomorpha halys | reverse complement strand
CTGCTTGAGACTGGAGATCCTGAAAACTGCCTTTACCTCTCCCTATAAAATACTTAAACTATGATTTAATTTAATAATAATACTGATTTTCAATAATGAATGATAAAAATTAGAGTAATTCAATTATTTTGCAATTACTAAATAGATTCCTCAAAAAACTTATAAACATTGACTTTTTGTTTCAATCTAAATGAAATTTATTTTAAATATGATAATATTTTAATTTATTTGAAATATGAAAATATTTTAATTTATTTGAAATATGAGAATATTTTAAATATTAAAGTCTTAATAACTAACTTAAAAAAGAAAATAATTATAAAATGATTAGAGAGAGGAGGCAATCACAACAGACATATAAAATAAATAACATGAACCTATTACATGCACTACAATTTACTTTAAAAAAAAGCATGCATTTTTGAAAGTGGGCAGAGACCATGGACCAGCTCGAACATAGTGAAGCCCTTTTCTTTATTTGAATTATCTGAATATCATAGATCCTATATTATTTATCAATATTATGCTAATTTGAAAAGCCTTGTGAGTAAATAAAAGTAAGGTTAAACCTTAAGTGGTAAACTGGAAGATTATTGATTGACCGTGTGTATAGATGAATGGAATATGGTCCGGATGCAGTAAAAAAATACTCAAATAAGAGGTAATTATACTATTTTATTGAGCCAACCTTTCGCCCCATGGTTCACCTTCATCAGTTCAACAGCAAACAGGAGGCTTACTTAGTAATGCTTCCCTCTCAAACTCAGTTTCCCTTGAACCATATAATAGAAATGACCAATTTACCCTTCTGTTTAGATACAGATATTTCTAAAAAATGTATATAATCTATATTTATCTATGTATTATTTGCTACCTATACAGCCTATACTGCTTAACAAATGAGTGTGTTTTTAAAAGATTTTTTATGAATTATAAAATATTACATTCCATGGTGGCAGTAGTACAAGCAGGTACTGGAGACAATGGAAGGCTTAACTTAAGTTAGTGGCTAGGAAAGAAGGTAAGGCAGGGGCGGCTAACAAGTTGAGGCCTATTTGAATTGATCGCTCGCATGTCTGGGATGGAATTCAGTGTACCATGGACTTTGAAACGATTGTAGAAGACAAAATTCTAGCAATAGTTTCAGACATATTTTATATGGATCAAAAGTTATTAATTATCCATGTTCTTGTAATTCCCCTGGATGTGAGTTTTTTGGCACAAAAAAATATTGCGAAAGTGAAATATTGAAATCAAATTATCAGCCATACTGTGCAGCTTTATAACAACTTTTTCATATTAACAAACAAATAGTACAACTTATACATTGCACTTGATAAAAAAATTAAATTGGTTTTTAAATTAGGAAAAGTCTATCTTGAAAAAGTGACAGAAAATCGAATTTTTTAGTTAACACATGTACGGAATGTTAATATCAAAAGTTGGGTCTGAAAATTGATTTTTCTCATAAGCCTATGTCTCAAAAACTTAATAAGTGATTTAAAAAATTAAAAATAGTTTTGAACTTATATATTACTTATTCACACATACCTCACTGGAAGGCATCTGATACTTAAATACAGTGTATAAATAAAGTGTGCTTTTCACACCCTTTATACCCCATTAGACTACGCCTATGACAAGTCAATCGCGAGATGCTTTTAAGATAAAAAGTAGACCTTATATACAGAAAGTTGGCCACCACTGAGGTAAGGAGTGGAGATATGCGGAGCTAAGACAAGCCGGGAGAGAGCAGGGGAGTAGTCCTAGCCTCTAATAAGCTTCTCATTTGAACTCTAGCTAAACTTAAAATATGAGAATTAGTAAAAACCCTCTTCTTCTTAAGAGCCGGGGAGTAGTCCTAGGCCGATTATACGTAATCCTTTTCTATCTTGGTTCCTCATCATACATTCAGGATTCCCCCTCCCTAGTGCTGATATCTATCATATCTGGCACGCACTTGACAAAGGATTGCCCAGACAGTAGACATTTCTTTCTTCTCATCTCTTTGGCCAACTGTACCTTGAGGATTGTATCCAGGAACCCCATTCTCCTCTTGGCCATCTTAGGCCACTATTTCTCTCATATTCTCCATGATTTGTTTATACTGGGCAAGGAGAACTCCGGTATATTGCCCCCTAGATTGCAAAGATTTCTCACCTCCCTTATCATCGTAAAGGACGACGGACGACGACGTTTAACGAAAACGACGGAGGAAGACATCTTTCAAATGTTACGAGAGGTGAGAAGATCTAAGAAGTCTAACGGGCAATATGCCAGGGTTCTCCTTGACCCAAATCATGAAGAATGTGAGTGAAATAGTGGATCAGAAAGAGGTCAAGAGAAGAATAGGGTTCCTGGCTACAATTCTCAAGGTACAGTTGGCCAAAGAGATGGGAAGAAAGGAATGTCTACCATGTGAGCAATCTTTTTTTGAGTGTGCTCAAGATATGATAGATATGAGCACTAGGGAGGGGGAACCCTGACTGTATGATG
>NW_027112076.1:366280-368810 GCF_000696795.3 Halyomorpha halys | reverse complement strand
TCTGGGATGGAATTCAGTGTACCATGGACTTTGAAACGATTGTAGAAGACAAAATTCTAGCAATAGTTTCAGACATATTTTATATGGATCAAAAGTTATTAATTATCCATGTTCTTGTAATTCCCCTGGATGTGAGTTTTTTGGCACAAAAAAATATTGCGAAAGTGAAATATTGAAATCAAATTATCAGCCATACTGTGCAGCTTTATAACAACTTTTTCATATTAACAAACAAATAGTACAACTTATACATTGCACTTGATAAAAAAATTAAATTGGTTTTTAAATTAGGAAAAGTCTATCTTGAAAAAGTGACAGAAATTCAAATTTTTTAGTTAACACATGTACGGAATGTTAATATCAAAAGTTGGGTCTGAAAATTGATTTTTCTCATAAGCCTATGTCTCAAAAACTTAATAAGTGATTTAAAAAATTAAAAATAGTTTTGAACTTATATATTACTTATTCACACATACCTCACTGGAAGGCATCTGATACTTAAATACAGTGTATAAATAAAGTGTGCTTTTCACACCCTTTATACCCCATTAGACTACGCCTATGACAAGTCAATCGCGAGATGCTTTTAAGATAAAAAGTAGACCTTATATACAGAAAGTTGGCCACCACTGAGGTAAGGAGTGGAGATATGCGGAGCTAAGACAAGCCGGGAGAGAGCAGGGGAGTAGTCCTAGCCTCTAATAAGCTTCTCATTTGAACTCTAGCTAAACTTAAAATATGAGAATTAGTAAAAACCCTCTTCTTCTTAAGAGCCGGGGAGTAGTCCTAGGCCGATTATACGTAATCCTTTTCTATCTTGGTTCCTCATCATACATTCAGGATTCCCCCTCCCTAGTGCTGATATCTATCATATCTGGCACGCACTTGACAAAGGATTGCCCAGACAGTAGACATTTCTTTCTTCTCATCTCTTTGGCCAACTGTACCTTGAGGATTGTATCCAGGAACCCCATTCTCCTCTTGGCCATCTTAGGCCACTATTTCTCTCATATTCTCCATGATTTGGTTATACTGGGCAAGGAGAACTCCGGTATATTGCCCCCTAGATTGCAAAGATTTCTCACCTCCCTTATCATCGTAAAGGACGACGGACGACGACGTTTAACGAAAACGACGGAGGAAGACATCTTTCAAATGTTACGAGAGGTGAGAAGATCTAAGAAGTCTAACGGGCAATATGCCAGGGTTCTCCTTGACCCAAATCATGAAGAATGTGAGTGAAATAGTGGATCAGAAAGAGGTCAAGAGAAGAATAGGGTTCCTGGCTACAATTCTCAAGGTACAGTTGGCCAAAGAGATGGGAAGAAAGGAATGTCTACCATGTGAGCAATCTTTTTTTGAGTGTGCTCAAGATATGATAGATATGAGCACTAGGGAGGGGGAACCCTGACTGTATGATGAGGAACCAAGATGGAAAAGGATTATGTACAATCGGCCGAGGACTACTCTACCACCCTTAAGAAGAAGAGAGTACAAGAATTGTGGTTGAGGGAACAGAGATAGAAGACCAGGGCAAACAGAACCCAGAACCAGCAACTGCTGAGAGGACAAAAAGTGTCATGGATGGGACGAAAGTGGGCACTTGGTGGCCCAGTGACCCCAAATTTGGTGTTTCTAGGGTGCAAATGAAGGACACATCAGGATAGTGCCCATACATACATGTATCAAAGAAGGGATATGGTCAAAGATGAGCCAATGGAAGTCAATGCTAAACAAGTATGAGGGAAAAGCCTATGGCAGAGAACGACCGGATCGTCAAGTCAGCCAATGGAAGTCAATGCCCAACAAGTATGAGGAAAAAGTCTTTGGCAGATACTGAGCGGATCATCAAGTCAGCCTATGAAAGTTTCAGGAGTATCATAGACTGAAGACGAAGTGGATGGAGGGAGGACATGGAGGCGAGGATCAGGAGGAAGGAGGTGAAGTGAGATCTGCGGAGGATACAAAAGGAGTCACCCCTCCTCTTTTGTGAGTAAATAGTTTTTTTTTATGTATAAAGGGTTTTTAGTGGTGTTTTTTTTTTTTTTGTAACAGTAGTCTATATTGTTCATTTATGTTATTGAATCAAAAAACAAGCTAACCAACTTTCACCAGTAAAGTATGAAATAAAAATACGTTTTTCAAAAATATGGTGGCAGGTGTCCTCCTGAAGTTAGATGACTCCAGCCCAGGATGAGCAGAGGAAAATATTTTAAACTTTATTTAGCTTCCCATCATAATTGTAGTAACCATAAATTTAAGAAAAAATAGAAGTCAAGAATAAGTATTAAAGAAAAATATTCATAAAGAAGACCATATCCAAAAACTCAAAACTGTTGTGCTACAATGTTTACAACGTACATATAGACAGGATGATAGGGTTTGGACTGCACTCTTAATTTGCATGGGATAGAGGAAGGGCAAACAACTTGAAGAATGAGAACATCAAAACAACATCCATGAAGATAAAGTGACTCTTTGATTGGATCGGCAGTAGATGAAGTGTGTTGACAAGAGTAAGAGGATCAAG
>NW_027112076.1:365840-366230 GCF_000696795.3 Halyomorpha halys | reverse complement strand
CAGTAGATGAAGTGTGTTGACAAGAGTAAGAGGATCAAGGCTTTGCTAAGTCAGTGTTTGTTTGTTGGAAGATTGTTTACAGTGATTGTCAGTTTGTTAAGAAAGAAAACAAAGAAACTTCAATAATCAAAAGAAGATTGTATATATTGCTTAGTATTGCTCAACGTATAATTAAGTATAATTGTAAAAGTGTGATTAAAGACAAGTGATCTGATTACCTAGAATAAAATGTTATAAACCTTCTTAATATTAAAGCTTCTTATCTGAACTCAAGCTAAACTTAAGATATGAGAATTAGTAAAAACCATCTTCCACTTAAGAGCGGGGGAGTAGTCCTAGGCCGATTGTACGTGATCCTTTTCCATCTTGGTTCCTCATCATACATTCAGG
>NW_027112076.1:364222-365790 GCF_000696795.3 Halyomorpha halys | reverse complement strand
CGGATCATCAAGTCAGCCTATGGAAGTTTAAGGAGTATCAGAGACTGAAGACGAAGTGGATGGAGAAAGGACATGGAGGCGAGGATCAGGAGGAAGGAAGTCAAGTGAGATCTGAGAAGGACACAAAAGGAGTCACCTCTCCTATTTTGAGAGTAAAAAGTTTTTTTTTAAGTATAAAGGGTTTTTAGTTGTATTTTTATTTTTATGTAACAGAAGTCTATATTGTTAATTTATGTTAGTAAAACAAAAAGCAAGCTAACTAACTTTCACCAGTCAAGTATGAAGTAAAAATACGGTGGCGCATGTCCTCCTGAAGTATGAATAATTGGGACCAGGATGTGCAGATGAAAATATTTTAAACTTTATTTAGCTCCCCATAATAATTGTAGTTACCATAAATTTAAGAAAAAATAGAAGTCAAGAATAGCTATTAACGAAAAATATTCATAAAGAAGACCATATCCATAAACTAGAAACTGTTCTGCTACAATGTTTACAACGAACATATAGACAGGAGGATAGGGTTTGGACTGGACTCTTGTTGTGGATTGGATAGAGGAAGGACGTATCCATGATGCAGGAGGTCCTGAACATCCTTTGTCTCTCTCAGTGGGACATCTTGAAGAATGAGAACATCCATGAAGATAAAGTGAATTATTAAAGCTTCTTATTTGAATTCAAGCTAAACTTAAGATGTGATAATTAGTGAAAACCCTCTCCTTCTTAAGAGCAATGAAGTAGTCCTAGGCCGATTGTACCTAATCCTTTTCCATATTGGTTCCTCATCATACATTCTGGATTCTTCCTCCCTAGTGCTGATATCTATCATATCTAGAGCGGACTCGACAAAGGGTTGCCGAGACAGTTGACATTCCTTTCATCTCATTACTTTGGCCAACTGTACATTGAGGATTGTAGCAAGGAACCCCATCCTCCTCTTGGCCATCTTTGGCCACTATTTCTCTCAATATCTCCATGATATGGTTATACTGGGCAAGGAGAACTCCGGTATACTGCCCGCTAGATTGCAAAAAGATTTCTCACCTCCCTTAACATCGTAATGGACGACGGACGACGACGTTTAACGAAAATTACGGAGGAAGACATCTTCCAAATGTTAAGAGAGATGAGAAGACCTAAGAAGTCTAACAGGCAATATAGCAGTGTTCTCCTTGACCGGTATAACCAAATAATGAAGAATATGAGAGAAATAGTGGATGAAAAAGAGGTCAAAAGAAGAATAGGGTTCCTGGCCCAATCCTCAAAGTACAGTTGGCCAAAGAGATGGGAAGAAAGGAATGTCTACCGCGTATGCAATCTTTTGCTGAGTGTGCTCGTGATATGATAGATATCAGCACTAGGGAGGGGGAACCCTGACTGTATGATGAGGAATCAAGATGGAAAAGATTACGTAAAATCGGCCGAGGACTACTCTGCCACCCTTAAGATGAAGAGAGTACAAGAATAGTGGTTGAAGGAAAACGCTTAACAAAGACAGAAGAACAGAACAAACAAAACCCAGAACCAGCAACTGCCGAGAGCACGAAAAGTTTCATTGATGCGGCAAA
>NW_027112076.1:362487-362997 GCF_000696795.3 Halyomorpha halys | reverse complement strand
AGTAAAAAGTTTTTTTTTATGTATAAAGGGTTATTAGTTGTATTTTTATTTTTATGTAACAGAAGTATACATTGTTAATTTATGTTATAGAAACAAAAAGCAAGCTAACCAACTTTCAACAGTCAAGTATGAAGTATAAATACGTTTTTCAAAAATATGGTGGCGCGTGTCCTCCTGAAGTATGATAATTCGGGCCAGGTTGTGCAGATGAAAATATTTTAAATTTTATTTAGCTCTCCATCATAATTGTAGTTACCATAAATTTAAGAAAAAATAGAAGTCAAAATAGCTATTGACGAAAAATATTCAAAAAGAAGACAATATCCAAAAAATCAAAACTGTTGTGCTACAATGTTTACATCGAACATATAGACAGGAGGATAGGGTTTGGACTGCACTCTTGTTGTGGATTGGATAGAGGAAGGACGTATCCATGATGCAGGAGGTCCTGAATATCCTTTGTCTCTCTCAGTGGGACATCTTGAAGAATGAGAACATCCATGAAGATAA
>NW_027112076.1:361608-362437 GCF_000696795.3 Halyomorpha halys | reverse complement strand
CTAAGGCAATATAAAATAAAACGAAAAAAATCTTGAATATTAATTAAAGATGTTTCTCGTTATTTATTAATCTTAAATGTTTGTCCTTATTAGTCATATCCACATAAATATATACAACACGCTCTTTCTATAAATTATAATGTTAATAATTATTATTAACAGTTCTTTCGCCATTAATATCTATTTTTTTTATTATCATGTCTATCATTCCACTTTTCATCAAACAACGTATATGGTACCTTTTTGAACTGTGTTAAGTGAAAACTCGAAATTTATAGTTTTAATTAAAATTATATCGTATAAAATTTTATAATTTCAAAGAAAAAGGTTATAGTTTTAAATTAAAACAATGAAATGGATATTATTTTTTTCATGATTGTTATTCGAAATTATCTACATTTATGGACTTTAATTTTTCAGCTCCAAGTCTTAGTATTAAACAAATAATGAAAGATGTACGATGAATTTATATTTTTTCATACAATAAAGACATTCAGTCCAATATTAAATGTTATAATTCGCAAAACGTTAATTCTAATTTTCAAAAATATCTAATAATCATAGATTAAATATTTATAAAGTAAATAATTGTTAAGCTATTAAACAAAATTATAAAAAATCAAATGTATTCGCATTTAAAAAATTCTTATGGAAAGAATCTTTATATAGAAATTAAAACATAAAGACTACTTATTATATGATATATTTTGAGACGGAGTACTGGCAATAACTGAATTCTAAAGTGGGTTGATAAAATACACCAGAATTTCTAATTAGGTATTTAATATTATAAACAATTATAAAATAAAACATTATAGAACAAAAGGTC
>NW_027112076.1:357712-358200 GCF_000696795.3 Halyomorpha halys | reverse complement strand
CTAATCCAACTTTTTAATACGGTTAAAAATCTAAAATTATGAAATGTAAAATTGAACATGTCCATTAAAATAAAAACGTTACTAATATAATAATAATTAAGTTTTTATATTGATTTATATCTTCCAATATAATTTTATTAACTGAATTTAGTAATAAAAATAGTGATTTGAGGAATCAGTAATTATACTGATTAAACCTTGTATCTCTAAGTTGTGAAGATGTCCTAAAACATAAGCTAATAAGACACACAATAGTTTTGAATAATGAAAATGTTAACTAGTTGAAGCTAAATTACCATTATTTTCTGTAATATACAACATTTCGGACGACAACCAAAATATTTTATTAAGACATTTAACCTTAAAAACTAATTTTAATAATTATTCACAATTCATAATGAGCATTAACATCAGACTTAATAAAAGGAAGTATAGTAAAACTGATTTTGGATTGTTCTAGAATACAAAATGGTGGAGGGTACCACTGA
>NW_027112076.1:354737-355021 GCF_000696795.3 Halyomorpha halys | reverse complement strand
AAATGGAGAGAAAGGAGTTTATTAGGAATGATAATTGTTTGGAAATGAAGAGACAAGAAGAGGAACCACATTCACTGCTTGGTACAGAAGAGCCTGAGATGAAGTTCTGCTTTTCTCCTGAGTCATGTCCTCACTAGAGGTCTATACTTCTTATTTTTCCCAGTTTATAAATCAATCAACTCATTTTTTTTATTTTATTTTATAATATTTTTGCAAAGGTAAATTTTGAATTAAAATTCAAACATCAAATATAGAATCACACAAAGAATTTTATTAATGAATAC
>NW_027112076.1:353207-354687 GCF_000696795.3 Halyomorpha halys | reverse complement strand
CCAAAACCAGCTGAATAAAGGTTATATTAATTAAAATACCTTTTTGTCTTTATTCAGGCACTACAGGTACTAAGATAAGAAGCGGTTCTTGATGTAGACACACTTACAAAACTAAAAAAAAACATAAAGACACGAGCCGAAACTATAACTGAGTGAAAGATTGGAGACTGGCAAAGAGAAGAAAATTAACTTGTAGTGCTGATGTGATTCACTTGGCTCGCAAGGGCTCAGAGTAGCCAACACACGAAGTAGAATATCATTCAACTATATGTTAGTATAGTGAATAATTAATATAGTTACTTATATTTAACATAATTAAAAATTTAAAGGGTATATTTAACCTGAGTCATTTCCTATAGATTTTATTTCCTGAAGATGTTTGTTTTTCATTAAGAGTTGAGGTGAAAAATAAACTTTCTTTAGAATAGTATATTACTTGATTAAAATTTATATCACAAAATATTTTAAAAAAATTATAACTTTTTAAATAATGTTTTGTCATAAATTTCGTATGATCGACAATTTTTTAAAAAGAAACGGATGTATATAGCAGTGAGGAATGTTCGTACTTGAAGATGTGGAAACCTGAAACGTTCTACATACAGATATTGACTGTTTCTAATATTCTACAGTTAGTTTATTTTTTACTTCAATATCTCAATAAAGCGTGAGTAAAATTTCGTTTTAAAATTAAATCTTTTAAATTTAAATTCTAATCTTTGAATACTTAGGCTTACACATTTTAAATTCAGTCATTTTGTGTATTCATTTCCGAAGGTAGTGAAACTTTGAATGAATGAATTAAAAAAATAATTTTATGCTAGGTCAGTGAAGGAAGAGGTGTTTAAAGGTAAGAATGGTAGGATGCAGACATAGTTTTGGGAGGTTGCAGAAATGCCAAAGGATTGGCTGATGGAGGCAGTTCTATATGTGTATTTATAGGCCAATCAGTTGTGATCTAGTATTTAGTGAATGGATTGATGAACTTGGAATAAGTAGATAAAAGGTATTGTTAGTTTTTTCTTCGCTTTTAAAGACTTGGAAAAGAAAAACACCAAAGAGGAATTGTTGTCTGGAAGTAGGATAGTCAAAATCATCAAATACGTTCATGACCTCTTCCTTGTTCTCATCCCTGACAGAATCTCTGTAATCCTATCATTATTTAGCTCCTATCAGTTAAAGAAAGATTAATCATTCACTCTTTTTCTTTAATTGATGTTTACTATAAGAAATTGCTATGGCTCTTTATCCACTGATGGATATAATGAACTTACCTATTTCTGGTGATTTCTCAAGTATTTTTTACATCATTTTCACTAAAAAATAAATGTTGCCAAAAGCTTCATCCATTGATTTCTTTCTCTATATTGAGGATAAATATCACCAAATTAACATTAAACGCAATAAACAAACCTTACAAACAATTTCCCACCTAAAAGATACTACACCCCCTACAAAGTAGTTTACCGTATTCCTTGTT
>NW_027112076.1:349740-350679 GCF_000696795.3 Halyomorpha halys | reverse complement strand
ATAATTTTTTTTATAATATTTATAATTTTAAACCTCCAGATTCGTTCAGGCATCTTACTAACATATAATCCTCCCAATGCTTGTGAGGTCTTCTAAATTGTCTACATCTAAAAAACATTTTTTTTTTTTCTGGTCAAGTTTAACTTTGTACCTAGGTAAATAACTTCTCCTTTACAGTCGATGTTTAGGTCTCCAATTTTTATTGTATCTGCTTGATTTTTGTGGGATTAAAGAAAACAAAATCGCTTTTAGACACTTTTTTTAGCAAACTTTAGCCGTTGTTCTTTGAGGATTTAGGAAGGCACTCTTCATATACTGAAAACAATGAACAATGATATCCATATCATTGGCTTGAGCTATATTTGCCACAATTTGTTGAAAATCATACTTCATACCTGTAAATTCTGATTCCCTGATGGCGCATGCCAAGGCAATGTTAAATTACAAGCATAACAAACAGTTACCTTGTCTGGTTCCCTTGTGCAGCCAAAAAACCTCAGATGACTCTCAAGAGCTCAAGACATTCACGGTAAGAATTGAGTAGCCCTTATTATCATTCTGGCAAAATTCTAGTGAATAGATTATTGGAAAATATGGTATTGGAAGATGGTTGGAGGTATATTCCGTAGTACTTGTATTCCTTCCTACTCAATGTTGAGCAGATTCCATTTCTCATAAAAGAGGCATATAATAGTTCTGTAAGATTAATGGGGAATGCAATCCTCTTCTCTGATATATAAAATCAGGTTATGGATATATTTATAGATTGCTTCTCCTCTATTTTTCTAAAGCTCATTCCATGTACTTTTGGGGCTTTGATATTCTGCATTTCAGCTAAGGCTGTCCTAACCCCTCTTCATCTGGAGCTTCCAATTCTTCATTACTGATATTATTCCCTTGGTGTTTGTCTTCACTAATGGATTCTCCATTTAAGAGGTT
>NW_027112076.1:347587-347906 GCF_000696795.3 Halyomorpha halys | reverse complement strand
TTAATAATGCATGTTATTTAGATTTAGTAATATTCATTATGAAATTCCATATTTGATATTTCAATTCACAAATTTATGACGAAATAAAAAAAATAATTAGAAAATATCAGGTCGGTCAATTTAAAGATGAAAAATTATACACTACTTGAAGGGTACAAGTCTGCTGTACTTTTGGAATATTTCATACTCAGATGTAACAGATTACCTTTTACCAACCTCAGGATTAATGTATAAAAGATAAGTGAGACATTGATTTGGAAAACATAATTTTGTTTTTTACAAATCATTAAACATAATTCTTAACTGAGTTATCCTTTTT
>NW_027112076.1:341227-341674 GCF_000696795.3 Halyomorpha halys | reverse complement strand
AAAAAAAATCATTCTCATTTAGATAGTTTATCATTTTTCAAAAACTCAATTATTGAAATAGCATCGAAATTGGAGACTGACCCATATATAAGAGCAAAATGTATTTAGCCCCTCATGTTCTTAAATACTTCAAGAAAATAGATTAAGATTTTTATCTATCTATATCTATATATACATAAATATATTATATATATTTGTTTCTTTTTTACATTTAAACAACTTTGTTCCTTTGAAAAAACATTCCTAAATGAAGTTATTGCCACCTTGTAAAACATGTTTTTTATAGTCAGTTACATGAATATGAACATATTCCTATTAAACTGGTCTCTCTTTAACATTAACATTATGATTTTTTTGAAATTTATCGTATTGCTCCAGTAAAAAAAAAAGAGACTAATCCAGCGACATGCACCGGCATATTATTTCAGCAGTTAAAAAGTTTTCTCC
>NW_027112076.1:334752-335633 GCF_000696795.3 Halyomorpha halys | reverse complement strand
TATTGATTAACATTATAAACAGTAATAAAGCCAATATACCAATATTTCATTCTACTATCTGAAAATTTGTAAACGCTCGCCAGATAAAAATCTCACTATATGAACCATGTAATTATTCTTAGGGGACATATGTCCCAGAATAAAGTTATTTTTTTATTTCATTTCATTTCATTACGTTAGCTAGTATAGGTAATCCCTAGAGAAAAGCCGCTCTGAGTATTGTTTTGTAAACATCAATAGTTGTAGAAGGGAATCGTCCCCGGCCAACCCGCCCCTCCAAAACCTGATTTATGGATAGTATTTTCTTACATTTAAAACAAAGGAGACTTAAGTTAAAAAATAAGTAAAATCGAGTAGCATTAAAAAACTGGCTAAAATTGGAAAACGGCGTGAAAGCTCAACGTTCGAAATAGATTCTGGTCATCACACTCATTGTACATTTCTGAGATATATATCTTAAAAAATATGCAAATTTTTAGTGTTATTTCATGTCTCGTATGCATACAAGAGCAGAGATTGTAAATTTTGATTAAACTCCATCAGTCAATGTAAAATTAAATGCTATTATATCAGATAGGTCTCATCACCATTGAAATAGTCTGACATGGCTTAAATGAAAAATATTTAAAAATTGTTCCTATGAAATATCTTTAATTTTCTTTACTTGAAATAAATAACCAAAAATAAAAAAATATGAATTATGGGAGAATTTATATATAAGAAGATGGTCAGGGTTGCGGTCAAAAGTGAAAAAAAAAATAGTTTACAACTATTTATTTTCCAACGTTTCGCCCCACTTTGCAGGGCTTCATCAGGGCTAAAAAGATACAAAAGAAACTATGATAAGATTCAATGATAGGAATAAAAATAAAAAGATAATA
>NW_027112076.1:334185-334702 GCF_000696795.3 Halyomorpha halys | reverse complement strand
AAGTTGCGGGAATTTATTTTTCAAACGAGCAGCTGGGAATCGGTCACCTCCGGAGACTCTCGGCTCCGTTCGGGACCGGCAGTATGCTCACGTTCGGAAAAATGGGCTTCCGCCATTTTGGGGGAGCTGATGGAAACAATTACCTATTTAACTTCAATTCTATGTAATCAATTATTATATTTCTAAAAGTATTATTTGGATCAATAAAGTTTACTATAGATTCTTCTGATCCACTAAAAGCTAGCGTCTTACAAATACCATCTATTGATGGACTTTGGCTAACTAAAGAGTGAATTTCCCCTTCAAGGAGACAGTAACAATATACGTAGTATAGTAGTACATTTTTGTGCTATTTTTGGAAATGTATATTGGACTTTTATTTCACTCTGCATTCTCTTGATCTCTTCTCCTTGATAATGTATAAACGCAAAACGCTCATAAGCAGTCTCTAATGCATTTGCTGTTTATGGTACTTGTCCTAAAGTGGTTCCTCTCCTTCCTGTCCCATCGTTCCCAA
>NW_027112076.1:330344-332115 GCF_000696795.3 Halyomorpha halys | reverse complement strand
ATGAAACTTTTACTCTTGCCTTTGTTACTTGTTTTTTATTCTTTTCATTGTATCTTATCTTTTTATTTTTATTCCTATCATTGTATCTTATCATAGTTTCTTTTGTTTCTTTTTAGCCCTGATGAACCCCTGCAAAGTGGGCGAAACGTTGGAAAATAAATAGTTGTAAACTATTTTTGTTTCACTTTTGACCCCAACCCTGACCATCTTCTTATATATCAATTTTTACGGTCAACTATATATACATATATATGGGAGAATTTGATGACTAACCTAAGACTTTCCTTGGTATTTTGCTATGAAATTATTTAAATCCAAAGAGGGATCGAATACATCAACTGCGTAGAGGTCGAAACGATAACGGCCAGAGGTTCGAACTGAAAAGTCAATAAAGAAGACACGACAAAGCTGTTAGATGCTCGCAGCGGGGTTCGCCTCCCGTCTCTTTTGTTTTCCATCTCCGTTGTTTATGTCGATATATTTCCAAAGAAATGTGTGCACAGTGATCGCTTGTTCATGATTGAGAAAAGAAAAGATTTATTTAAGAATTATGAACTACAAATACACTTTCTTCGTTAAAGTTAAATAAAATCTTTATGCATAATTATGATATTTTCGCAATAACCTTCATCGGGAATATAATCGTATGTCAACATAGTGGTTCATATAGTACAAGAGCCCAAGAGGAGAAAAAAGGCAGTTCTTTCACCTCAATTTTTTATTACATTAATGAAAATTATGTATAATTACTAGCCAAAATTGATGAGTCTGCCAAGTAAAGGTGAGGGGAACGCAAAATGGTGGCTGTTTCTAAACGTAAAAAAAAATTAATTTTTCATTCGCTCTATATCATTAATTAATATATCATTAAAACTACCATCAACATAACAAAATCTAAGAGAACATAATTTAAAGTAGAGTAAATTTGCTTAAATATGAGCCCCAATAGAGCTATGTACGATCAATAGTTCTCGAGATATAGATTTTAAAAAGCAATATTTCATAAAAAATTTACTGAAAAATCAGCAGTCAAAAAACCATTTGACATACAGGTCTCTATTAACATTTAAATTAAAGCTAGTTTTGTGTACTATAAAGTAATTTTTCGTAGGAGCAGTAGTTTTTATGATATTTGCTATAATAATGGGATGTATAAAAACAAAATGACCGTTTTATCAAATTCAAGATTTCAAAATACTGTAAATATCTTAATCCTATTTAATACTTACCAATACTTAATAATCCCTTTAGAACATTCTCTAAGCTTGTTTAATCCTATTTGACTTCTTCAAAAAAGCCTCAGTTAAGTTATTTGTTTCAAAGAAGAAACATGATAATGTCCTTCGAAATTCTCGTAATTTTAAGGCATTAGTAGAAAATTTTTTTTACAGCCGCTGAAGCAAGGCTCCAGGCGACCATTAATGGATATTGATAAGGCTCTGCAGGAAGCTGTTGAACTATTTCCACAAGTACTCGCGAACTGGCCAGGGAGTGTGGTGTGTCGAAAGATACTGTTAGTCGCCATCTACTCTCCCATAGAGAATGTGGAAAAGAGCAGTAGACTGGTCCCTCACGATCTCACTCTTCAGCAAAGAGGTTAGAAAGTTGTGAAAATTTATTGAAAAAACCGTGCCCGTGTAGGCGACATATTTCCGTGACAACGTATACTCTATGCTAATATTACATAAATATAAATTAAAATCAATCCAATGTTATATATTTGAAATAATAAACCAGTTCACATATTGAATTCAGATATTTATTTTTGCTT
>NW_027112076.1:326505-328624 GCF_000696795.3 Halyomorpha halys | reverse complement strand
GAAGAATTTATGTCATTCACTAAATCCTTTTAATTCCATAAGACTCTTCCAGCATAGAGGATTATTAAATTCTAGTATGAGATTTTACCGGAAGATTGTCACCTGTGATGAAAAGTGGGTTTACTGGCGAAATCCGAAGACCCGTAAGCAATGGCTAGATCGCGGTCAAACTACTTTTGAGATTGCTGCAAGTAGGCAATTAAAATAAAATCCATGCCTTGCGTTTTTTGGAATTTAGAAGTAATTAATCGAGCATTTGTTCTTGATGGTTGCTCTATGAATTCTGAACTCTACTGCGGAGAACGGGAAAGATTTTACGTGAAGTTGTTAGAGCGTTATCCTGCTTTGATCAACCGACAAGAAGTTTTTTTTCCAAAAAAAATAATGCTTGTCCTTATACTTCCCGTCGAACAAAAAAAAGTTTAAAGAATTTCATGAGTTCGAACTCATGCCCCATCCACCATATAGTCCAGACCTCGCTCAATGCAAATAGGCCAAAGATCGAAACAAGTAGTAATCGGCCATTTCCTATTTCCATTTCCTTCAAGAGAAAACAATTGATAATTTATTGGATGTATTGGAAGTTGAAATTGTGGTCCAAGAGTTCTTTGACAGCCGTCCATTGGCTAGTGATCGTAGATAACAATGGACTATACTTTGAGTATTAATTGTATTTTATATCAAAGAAATAATAATACAAATATATGGTTGAAAAACGGTCATTTTTGTTTTTATACATCCCATTCAATTGATTTACAGTTGTTCGGACAAAATCTCATGTGCAAAATTTACATTCATATGCGAATATCATTAAAAACTACTACCTATACATAAACTAGTTTATAATAAGTTAAATTGCCTTTGTTTTGTGTGCTGGCAGACATATGTACGTTTTATGATTCCAGAGATATATTTTTTTCAAAAATAAACAATTTTATCCGAACAACTAGAAATTAACTTTAAGTGAATTTTATTTTGTCAAATATCATAAAAACTACTTCTCATCCGAAGATAAACGTAGAAAACTGCTTTATAGGACATTAAACTAGCTTTAATTTAAGTGCTAATAGACATCTGTATAAGGAATGGTTTTTGAGATATAAATTTTTCAAAATAAATACACTACTGATTTTTCAGTGCATTTTTTATGAAATGTTACTTTTTAAAAATCTATATATCGAGAACTATTGAACTTAAATAGCTTTATTAGGGCTCATATTTTAGCAAAAATTTACTGTACTTTAAATGATGTACTCTTAGATTTACTAATTTTATTGGTAATTTTAATGAAAAAAAATTTTTTTTAACGTTTTGAAACAGCTACATTTTGTATTCCCCCTACCTATACTTGGCCGACTTATGGGCTATATATAATTGATTAAAACTATTTACAAGAATCTGAAGTTTTTATTGAAATCACCAGTAAAAAACACTACAAACTTATTTTATAACCAAATACAAAATGAAAATTATTTATAATAAAGTGCTGAGAAATATAGGAAATAAAACATATATGTAAGTTAAATAAGAAGATTAAAGAAATAAAATATAAAGTTATATAATCCAAAAGAATTATCCATTTTTTCTATATAACTTTAAGTTTACATAATCATTATTAAATTAAAATATTCATATTTTTTTATCCTTTTGGATTATATAACTTTATATTTTATTCTTCGTTTTTAGCCCTGACGAAGCCTTGCACAGTGGGGCGAAACGTTGTTTAACAATAAATAGTTTTTCTACTATTTTGATACCTTTATTGACCATACATTCAGTCTTCATTTTCTCATAATACTTAGACTATACCTTCTTTCGATACTACTTTGTAACTGTAATGTTAGTTATTTTCTAATCATTCTGTAATCCCTCTTATTAATTATAGCTGTTATCTTGTAATTGGTTTTTAGACCTGATGAAAACTTGAAATTCTTGCCGAAACGTTGGCACTATTTTTTTTTTTTAATTTCTTTATGGGACAACCCCCGTACAAATAGAATTGGCCGGTGAAAAACATGAAATAGATAACCAATTGTAGTAATTTTACGAAAATGATGAGTTAAAGATCGTTTATATAAACTAATAACAAACAATATACCCAAGCTGGGCTATCTACATT
>NW_027112076.1:317526-325760 GCF_000696795.3 Halyomorpha halys | reverse complement strand
TTATGTTGTTCTTTGCTGACCGCACCCCCCGACAAACTTCTTGAAGCATTAATCTACGGTCAACTATCTACACCTCATTATATAAAAAAGAGTTTAAGATCTAATACTGAAGGTACAAACAGAAATTCATACAATTGATTTCGGTTAAAATTGTTTAGTTTCGGCAAGTATCGGATTCGGTTCTCATTGTACGCGGTGGTATTTTTCAAAAAATGAAAACAATCCTCCAGTGCCGTTCCATTACAAGCTGGACAAAGCTTCTGTGGGTCCAAAGTATATTTGTGTGGACCGACATTTAGAGTAATTGCATATTTACCGGAGAGTAGTAGTTGTGCAATTATTCTCAAGTGAGTTATAGGGTACCTGATTTTTATGTAGCTTTGAGGAGCATCCGTTTTAATGAAGACCCTACCGTACCACGGGTTATAGCTCGATTCTCGTAATATCAAGAGCTCTTTATCCTTGACATATTCCCTGTATCTATCCAAGATCTCCCCCATTCTAATTTTGATACTTATCGGGTCAAACATTTCAAAGCTCTCCAATAATTTTCTTATCTGCGTTACTCAATTATATTGTAATCAAAAACGGTTGTTACTGCCTAGCTGCAGTAACTTTAAATAACATTGTTTCACGAAGCGAGTACAACTCACGTTAAGTATTTTTATTAGCCAGGAAAGAGTTTGCTTTAAAACATGATATCCCACAGGAATGGGTGCCACTTCTAGTCTTGGCACTAATAAATAAGTTTTACGTATTTGAGTTCTCCACTAACCTCACCCCAATCATCTCCTCATAAATATTACTCTTCACCATTGTTTATCATTTTATAACCATCGCTAGCCTCTTCTCTCACACAACGTTTCCACCTAGTACATCTTTTATTTTATTTTATACCTTATATTTTATTTATGATAAACCAATGAACTGTTTTAATAAGGAACAGTGAGTTTTAATAACGTTTTATAAAGAGCACTAAAACATTACAATTCAATTGTTGATTTAACCTCCCCATGTCTATCTGTATCAAACATATGATATTGTAATTTTTCAATCTTTCCCCTTAAAGAAAATTTAGATAAAACAAATGAAACTTAACTCTCAAATACTAAATGTAGTAACTCAAACGCTACATTACCATAAATTGTTTTTTAAATCTCTTTATTGACATTTACAACTGCACATAATAATACATCAAGTAAATTTGATGTAAGTTATAATGTTATGTGTTATGGTAACACTGTAACCTCCCTGCTTTTGCCTGTCTATTGTTAATGTTTCATTTATTTTCCTCTCATTTGTGTTTAAATGTTTATGTCTACATTTAAATGGATAAAAACCTTTCTAAAAGTTTTAATTTGTGATATAATTTATACTTACTCAATTCAAAACATTATGATTGATACAGGCATGTTGGTAGCACTCTAATAAAAATAATTGTACTTTAGAAAATCTCGAATCCATCTTCAGGCGTCTCGGAGGATTATCAGGAATGGAAGAGGAAGCAATGTCAGAAACTTGGTTTGGGTGGTTGGGAGAGTTTTCGGGCTTGATCGGTTGCATATGGAACATTAAGGTCTTCATGGATGATTTTATTTGTGACAAAGTAAGGAGCTTTGAGGGCACCCTAAATTTAGGTAGGAAAAAAAACAAACTAATACTCAAACACTACCATATTTATAGTATTTTTTTTTTACTGTTAACATTCTTCTTGGTCGTTTCACAACATGTCCATATCTTGTTATCTTTTGTGACAGCTCCCTGGTTGGATCCGACTTTCCAGGCACTAACTACTCTTGATTTGTTGAAGGGTTATGGCTGTTATCTTGTTTCAAACTATTTAGGACATCCATGTCTCTAATGTGCCTTTTGTAATATAATATAATATTATATTATCATAATGAATTTTATAATATAAATTTATTTTCGGACATAAGTGCCTACTTGTTATCGCTGTATAGTGCACAAGTTTAGTCTTGGTCCTTTGTCCGTTTTGCCTGAGATTATTAGATGTTAAATCGAGTGAACGTTTTTGAAACTGAATTTGATTCTTTAGCTGATGTGCCAACCTTTGAAGATTTTTCCAATTTCTTCCAACGTCAATTTATACAATTGCAAACCGACAACCTAATTTCGAATTTCGGTTTAAATGTGCAACATTCACTGTCCCACAGGTCTCAAAATTTTACAAAAAGGTTCTTAGTGTCCAAAGATGTGCCCACGACAAAATAATTGTACTTTGTGTGGAGAAAGACGCCGCTTGTATAGATGCCAACGCATTAGCTTAATGGAACCTAAACAACATTTTGATAAAATGCCACCGGTAAATGTATGTTATAACCGTTAATCGGGCCGCCCATAGCTCAGTGGTTAAGACACAGTCTTACCAATTTGATGTCTATTGGCGGTGCCGGTTCGAATCCGGCCTGGGACGTTGACTTTTTTCATTGTGTGGCGGTCCCACAAAATTAAGAACTTTGACCCCCAACCATGGTTAGGCAGTATAGGACTCCAATGGGAGTCTTGGCCGAAAAAAAAAATAACCGTTAATTGGTTATTATGCCAATAGGAGCCCTTGCTCTAGTTATTGTAATAAATGCGAAAAGTTGACATCATTCATTGTTACATTTTCCAACATCTCTGAATGACGCTTTTGTTGCTCCTAACACTTCTTCATCCTCCCGGAATAATAATGTATTAGAACCAGATCCTTCCTGAGAAAATATGCAAGGTTCTGTCAGGAAAACTGGGGACACAAAGGATTCAGTTCTGCTATCCCTATCCGAGTCCACTGTCTCAGTCCATTTAGGTGCTGCCATAGCTCGAATTTAGGACCGTGTTAAAAATTTTGATTGACTGTGGATCACTGCGATCGTTTGTTACCTTAGCCTGCACTCAAAGATTAGGTTTAGAGCGGAGCCTTTGCATGGTTTCTTCATCATTACAAAGATAACAGATAAGATACCACCTTCCCCAATCCCCGATTTTCCACTATATGACATGGAAAATAAAACATTTGTAAAACTGGGTCCCATTGATTTTTTATTAGGTGCCGATTTATTAAAGCAAATTCTATCGGATGAAAGTGTAAGTCAGGAGGGTCACCCCCATGCAATCAAAACAATATTTGGCTGGGGTGATCATAGGGTCTTTAACCCAACTCAGGTTTAAAGGAGAAAAAAGTTTTACTAATGACCTCTTGCCAATTACGAATTACAAATGAACTCTATGACTCAATAGAGAAATTTAGGGAGATTGAAAATTGATCCACAAAATGTTATAGTGGGAACATTTCCGTACAACCCTTTCACGAAATACAAATGGCCATTATGTTGTCCAGTTACCTTTAAAAGATTCAACTCCTCCGAATCTTAAATCGTTTTCTAAAACTAGAGCCGTTTATATAAATCACCGGAACTGAAAGAAATTTATTGCAATACAATTATGGAATATTTGGAAGCCAATTATGTTTCACCGGTGGTCGCTTCATATAAATATTTACCTTCCTGCCATTGTGTAATTAAAGATAATTCCCATTCCAACATTCGAATAGTCTTTGATCCTTCATTCTTTGCTGAAATTAGCTCCTTGAAAGACCGTCTCGTAATTAGTCCTAAACTGCAATTAGACATAAGGCATGTGCTGTTTAATTTTCGTCGATACCCATATGTCATGGCCTCATATATATGCTAGGGATGCGACATCAATAAAAAAACATCGATGTTCAATACTAAAACATCGATGTTAAAAAAACATCGACAAAAAACATCGATTTTTTTTTAACCATTTCTGTAACATAAAGTCTATTCTAAAGACTACGCATGCTCCAGCCAGTCAGAAGTGCTTTTTCAATCAACCAATAGGACATGAAATCCAAAAAACCTCAATGTTTTAAAATATAGTTGCTTACAATACATTATCCAAAAAACATCGATGTTTTTGAACATCTATTTGAATAACATAAATAGATGATCAGATCATCCAAAGATCACGCATTCTACGGCCTGTAAGAAATGCTTTTTGAAACAAAGAATCCGACATCGACTACAGAAAACATCGATGTTTTAAAATATCGTTCCTTACAATACATAACGCAAAATACATCGATGTTTTTGAACAACTATTTCGGAAACAGAAGGTCTGTTCTAACGACGACGTATAGTCCGGCCAGTAGGAAGTGGTTTTAGAAAATAAGAATCCAATATCGACTACAAAAATCATCGATGTTTTAAAATATCGTTACTTACAATACATTACCCAAAAAACATCGATGTTTTTGAACATCCATTTGAATAACATAAGGTCTGTTACAACGATCCCGCGTCCTAAGGCCTGTAAGAAGTGCTTTTTGAAAGAAAAAGACTATACGTCGTCGTTGGAACAGACCTTATGTTTCTGAAATGGTTGTTCAAAAAGATCGATGTATGTTTGGCAAAGATTTGTATGCAATGGTATTTTAATATTGAGCCAAGATATTTTAAAACATCGTTGTTTTTCTAGTCGTATTTTATCTCTATCTAACGACATAGCGTGAAGGTTGGAGGTACTTTTTTATTCGACCACATTGTTAATAGGAATCTATTTATACTGTAAATTTTTAGTTTTCATTTAGTTACTTTTGGAAAAAAAAATGAAAAATTGGGATAAAACAACGATGTTTAGAAAACATCGATGTTTTACCCAAAACATCGACATCGATGTCGCATCCCTAATATATGCCAAACGTATCTTCAAGTGATAGACCCAGATGATATACCCTATCAATATTTTTTATTCCGATTGGACTCGTCTGAACCAATCATGGAATATCAGTTAAACTGTGTTACTTTTGGTCTATCTTGTTCAACATTCTTAGCTATAAGAGTAATTCATCAGTTGGTGCTTGATGAAGGATCCTCCTACCCGAAGGCATCGGTTGCTTTGAAAGATAACATATATGTGGATGATACAATAAACAAATAATCAATGCATCAACAATGTTAAACAAAAATAGGAAAGGCATCATGAAAACTTATTTTAGACTGAGGACGAATCATGGAATTTGCAATAACTACCTGTACAAACAATAGTAGACACTTTAACATATTATACTTGAAAGTCCGGCAAACAAAAAACAATGAGAAATATTGTTCAAAGATCTAGATACAAATAAATAGTTAGCTTCTGCATTATTTTTTTAAACATATATGTATATATAGTTGACCGTAAAGATTAAAATATAAGAAGATAGTCAGGGTTGCGGTTAAAAAAAGAAGAACAAATAGTTTAAAACTATTTTAATGTCCGACGTTTCGCCCCACTTTGTAAGGCTTCATCAGGGCTAAAAAGATACAAAAAAAACTGAGAATATTACAACAATAAGGTAATTTATCCTAGCTTAATTTACCTTATTGTTGTAATATTCTCAGTTTTTTTTTGTATCTTTTTAGCCCTGATGAAGCCCTGCAAAGTGGGGCGAAACGTCGGACATTAAGTTTTAATAGTTTTAAACTATTTGTTCTTCTTTTTTTGACTGCAACCCTGACCATCATCTTATATTTATTGTTTTTAACTTTTTGATACAGCCGTTATTTTTTATTCTCCCTACCTATATTTGGCAGACTCATCAATTTTGACTAGTAATTATGCATAATTTTCATTAAAGTAATCGAAAATTGGGGTGAAATAACTGCCCTTTTTTTCCCCCGCTTTTGTACTAAAATAAAATAATATTGAGACGTAACTATTGGAGATATAGGGTGGAGAATGACCCCCGGTGAGTTGAAAGGGCCTATATAAGCCCTTCGATTGGATCCAACCTTCTCAGTCACCCACAGCCCACTCACCATGAGGATCTTCGCCTTCATAGCTCAACTCTGTGAGTCATTTATAATATCAATTTATTATACATATCGCTCGTTTTCTTGAACAGTAGCACATCTTACATAATGCCAATTTAGGAGAAAAATATAAACATTTTAAATATAGATTTATTCAAATATCGACGTCAACCTTTATTTTATTGGTCTAATTGTTTGTATATTAGACATTAGTGTATTTTAGAATCAAATTGGCTAAATTTAACGTATTGTACCAGCACACTAACCATTTTTCAAGATTTGCCGGTTTTAAGAAAAATTATCCCTTATTTAACTAAGTTCTATTTTCATATATAAGAAGATGGTCAGGGTTGCGGTCAAAAGTGAAACAAAAATAGTTTACAACTATTTATTTTCCGACGTTTCGCCCCACTTTGCAGGGCTTCATCAGGGCTAAAAAGATACAAAATGATACTATGATAAGAATAAAAATACAAAGATAAGATACAATGATAAGAATAAAAATACAAAGATAAGATACAATGATAAGAATAAAAATACAAAGATAAGATACAATGATAAGAATAAAAACAAGAAACAATGGCAAGAGTAAAAATTTCTTTATAAAAATTCGTAAAATATAAAGCTAAAAAAGTACAGGAGATGCACATAAAAAAAAACAATACGGGGAAAGAAAAAATAAAAAGAAAAAATATATATATAGAGAGAGAGATAAAATAAACGTCATGAAAGAATAATAAAAATAAAAATAAATAATAATAATGATAATAAATGAGCAAAGAGCAAGTCATGACAACATACTTGTTCAGAGGAATCGGTTGAACAGAAAGAAACAATAAAGCGGAAGCGTGGAGGAGTGGGGAGGAGGTAGCTAGCAAACTGTTTAACGGTTTTATTTCGATTTCAAGTTCTATTTTCATTGTAAATATTTAAAGAAAAAGGCGAAAGAAATCATAATAAAAAAAAATGATAATAGTGAAAAAGATCTTAAATAATTAAACTAAAAATATATGTTCAAAATAAAAATACTTGAGTCAATTTATATATCAGAGAACATCAATTAGACAATAAATTTTTAAACAGATACACGAAATTTGAACCAACACTATTCAGAGATTTTAAGCAAAATAAATTTATGAAAAATATGGGTAAAATTTCATGTTACTATTTACAATTAATTTTAATAATAATTTAGACCAAAATGCAATTTGAAATAAATTAATTATAACCCTGACCTGAGTATATGGAAGGTTGAAAATAATTTGCTTATATAATAGCTGATAGTGTTAAGTGGATCTAAAAATAAAAAGTTTTAAAAATTAATAAAATTATGACAAAATAGGTAACTAGACATAAGCTTATTAATAATTAATATGATTCTCTATTAATTTATCGTTTCATAGGCTAATTTAACTTGCAATTAATGACCTGGGCAGAACATCCTCCAAAACGTTTTTTAAATTTACATTTAAGATTGTCCTTGGGGATGGCCGAATTGGCCGAAACGTTGGACTGTTGATAGTGTAATAAAAAGTGTTGAGACATAAATAGATACCAATTGATTTATTTTTAAAAATAAATATACTATGTTTAGGTTATTATAGAATGAATAATAAAATTTAGGGGTCTGATCGTAAATCATTAAATCAATTTTTTTTTTTTTTTAACAACGGATTTTTCTTTTTTAGTAGCTACATTTTAGTCTTAGTTATGAGGCCATTTTCCATCTAGGGGATTTTATATATCTACATTATACAATTTAATATTGTCTGAATAATTATTTAAAAATTTATATTATTCATAAAACAAAAAAAAAATTACATTCATATTTGGAAAAAAAATATTTATTTTTTTACTTAGTTTCCTTATAATTTATCTCCATAAAAACAGAATAAAAATATCACTTTTTCAGCCTACCATATTTTACCTTCATCTCCCTCAATATTATTTACAATGAGACTCATACATATATGTTCATTTTCAAAGGCCTCTTTGATTTCCTTTTTAACTATAGTTGTTGACCAAATGAAGTAGTTTTTTTAGTCGTTTCCTTGCAAAATCCATCCAAGTCGTATGTTTTCAACTGAATTTGTATGTATTTTGGAAATAAACAATTCAATTATTATTATGAGGTGTAGATAGTTGACCGTAGATAAATGATTGGAGAAGTTTGTCGGGGGGTGCGGTCAGTAAAGAACAACATAAATAAACAAAACCATATTTATTTATTTTATGCCGACGTTTCGACCTGAGTTTCAGGGAATTTCATATTTCACTGTTTTCAATCTGCTACCATCTAATTCCACGATTATCTATCAATTAAATTTTTTTTGTACTATTCAATTATCAGTTATCAATTTTTTATCATTTATGATTCAATTCAATATTTTGTATAATTCTAAATTTGTTTGTATA
>NW_027112076.1:313202-316681 GCF_000696795.3 Halyomorpha halys | reverse complement strand
TAAAGTTGTAAATATCATATTTAAATTATAAAAAAAAAAAATCATAGAAATAGTGATCCTCTAGCTCCTAATAGAGCAAAAGGGCCATCAAGAACATCTCCATGAAATGCTAAGTTTTTCATTTCTTTCCACTTCCATCACGGCTGGGTTACTTCTCCCATTACCGGTTTCTTCCAAGTGGTTCTGGTTCGTCCTTGCTTCTGAGCACTCTGTGGATTCCAATAAAATTCAAGCTTCTCTATACTACTTCCAGGTTTCCTTAGGGTGTAACCAGAGAAATATATCATATAGACTATTAAATACTTTAATGGGACCGTGTTCTGCTTCCAGTGGTGGTCGCCTACTGCCAGAGCGATGACTCCAAGAGGCCAGCAGACGAGTGTCAGGTTACGCCAGTGATCCATGTTCTACAGTACCCAGGATGTGTCCCCAAACCGATTCCATCTTTCGCCTGCACGGGCCGTTGTTCCAGCTACATTCAGGTTGGTATTTGTATAATTATTTATTTAATTTGCAAACCTCCATTCTTTTATTTCCTTAATATTATAGCTCTGATCCAAGTCTCTAGGTCTGAATGGTATCTCAGGAATTACTTTGGACCTCCTCCTGTAAGAAAACAACAACAATACTAGATGAAGCGAGAAGGTCTGGTAGATCTATCGTAGAGCCTTCAAGTGGGTTAGAAAAACAAGGAAGTGGATCCTCCAAGAAAATACATTTCCAGTAATTAGAAGAATGGAACCGTTGTTTGGTGACAAATTCAAATGTTGTTACCCTAAAGAAGTACTTTCATTCTGTCGTTCCACCTTTGGAAACCACACTGGTGCTCCTGAACTACTAGGTCTCACAGAAGGTTTTTCAAGAAAGCTCGTTCACATGTCTTACTTGCAAGTACCATCGATGATGCACTGACAAATTGCTGAGGTATATGTAGCTTAGCGAGTCGTTAAGAGGCGTCTTGGTTCCTATTGCCTATACTGGAAGGTAGAGTGATGATTAAATGAATAACATTTAGTGTCTCAAAATGAAAAGGAATGTTCATATCAGTATTAAAAACTCACAAAGAAAATACTTTTATTTTTCGGCATTATGAATCTTTTTCCATTACAATTCAGAAAGTCCACCATCACCTTCATTTCTACACGGCAGTTTCACCGGAACATAACCACCATCTATGTAATTCCCGTTATGTTGTGATGAGCTACGCCTAATATCTCCTACCACCCTTGCAATGACAAGAAGTTTTGTCTCCTGTATTTTTAATCACTTCTTTTTGTAGGAAAGACACTGATATCCCACAGTTAGAATACTATTTGTCGAGACTGATCTGCCAACAAACCATACACCACAAACAAAAAACTTACTGTTATTACATGATAAAGGTATTATCACAATTTTCACTTTCAGGTATCAGGATCCAAAATTTGGCAAATGGAAAGATCCTGCATGTGCTGCCAAGAGAGTGGTGAGCGAGAGGCCAGTGTTACACTTTTCTGCCCCAAGGCGAAACCAGGAGAAAAGAAATTTAGAAAAGTAAGTGGAGAATTTAGTTATTTTTTCTACTACATCTTAACGACACTCATTTTCAGCATCTTTATCAACTTCGAGTATAATCCGTTTTGGAATCTTATATGTATATAATGTAAACTAGTTTTGATAAATAAACGATTGTAGGAATATAAATGGAAATGGTACCATTCCCGAAAAGTTGCTTGGTCAATATGGATGAGTGTTTCTAATCCATAACAAAGTATACACACTATATTTATAACAATGTTTGTCCAAACAACTTGTGCTAAGTATGTTAATGTTGAAAACTCATTTGGCATTAATATGCTACATAGAATCGATAGCAACCTCAACTTTAGCCCGATTTGAGATCTGCTTAATTTAACGAACTTATTACATTTTCATATCGTGTTTGTTACTTTTGTTTATCGTTTCACACTAGTTTCAGTGTATTTATTTTTATTTTAAAGTTATTTTTTGTTTTATAATAAATGAAATTGACCAAGTACTTTTGTAATTTGATTTTTAAATCAAAACACTTGTTTAAAGAACATGGATAACCTTACTTTAGTCAACAAAAATTTAGTGCGTGAAGTAGGTTGGAGAGGTCGTTCATTCAAAATCCTTACTAACTGTTTAAGATGATTATATATTTAGCTTTTAGCACAAGTGAAAAATATTTTGATTAGTAAATTAATACTTTTTTAAATGATTCGTTCCCACAACTTTTACTTTTGTCGAGGTGGTTGTGTTAAATGTTAGATGATTCTGGGAGGTACTCTACACCAGAAGGCCTCGATAATGCTTATCCATACAGGTTAGGAGATGAATGAAGATGATGAGTCTTGTGTATACGAGTCGTAAGTCCTTCAAGGATGGAAACATCGCACTACAGGGTTCGAGCCTAAAGTCGCGAAGGGGCAGGCAAGTCCAGCGGGTACAAGCCGTAGGTCCTTGCAGGAAGGAAACTTCGTTCTTCAGGGTTCGAACCTGCAGTCACGAAAAGGGATATGAGTTCTTACGGGCACTAGCGGTAGGTCCTTTACATAGGAATAAAATTTATTAAGGACAGAGGAGGTGATCATCAGGAACTAGCGTGAAATAAAACACATCAGATAAGTCAAATAATATATGAAAGAATATACTGAATATAAATGAGTTTATTTGCTATTTCCCAAGAGGTACGAGTACATTTTTTTTTTATCCCCCTAAAACAGAAAAATACGTATTTGTTACATAAATCAAATTAAATTCAACCTTTTTCTACCGTTGGTACTTGAAGGTATACAGTGAGATACTTAGCTGAGGTTTGATGAGTCAATTCTGTGTGAATTCTACTACAATATTTGGAGGTGATTGCCCTCCGCGTAATGTTTGAGCAAAGAAGAAAAAATGTAGCAATTAGTAATTAAAGACAAAAGATAATTAATAAACAATAATAATAGTTAGAAGTTGAAAAATAGTAGGGTAGGGGGGGGGGGGATTTATGATATTCGCATATGAATATAAATTTTTTAATGAGGAGAAGATGGTTGGGGGTGCGGTCAATGAAAAACACAAATAAGTACGATTAACTTATTTTATTATTGTTACATATATTTTCATCCTCTCAATTTTCATTTTCTTTTCATATTTTAATTTTAAATTAATAATAACTAATGTGTTCATACTTTTTTGCATTGTATAACTTTATTTTTTTTAATTATTTTTTTTATTTTTTTTTTATTTCCTTAATTATGTTATTTTAGCCACTTTTTCAATTACCTATGTATACATTTTATTTCATTTATATTACATTTTATTTTATTTCCCGCTTCTCTCATCACTTCATTTTATTAATTCTATTTTGTAAAATTATTCTGTTTATACTTCCTTTTTATTTTTTTAAAATTTTTCTATACTTACTGTGGTTGTTATCTTGTTCTGTTTTTAGCCCTGAAGAAGGCTAGAAACTCTAGCCGAAACGTTGG
>NW_027112076.1:309276-311912 GCF_000696795.3 Halyomorpha halys | reverse complement strand
TTTAACATGTTAAACCAAAGATCATGAATACCCCTATAGTAGGCGGTAGTAGTATAACTTATAATGTTTTTTGAATCAGCCATACAATAAATATTGCATCTGTTGCTAGGTGATGACCAAAGCCCCATTGGAATGCATGTGCAGACCTTGCACATCTGTCGAAGAGAGCGCTGTCATTCCACAAGAGATTGCAGGACTTACTGACGAGGGGCCCCTCAACCAACACTTTATGAAGCCTCAGTAGCCTTTAGCCCGAAACAAAAAAACCATAAAAGAAGAATTGATGTCTTGAAGGTTATATTTTAAGATAGGAAAAGCCACAGACCTACACTTTCTTCATTTCCATGCTAAAGGTCTCAAAATGGCTGTGATTCTTAGAAAATTAAATCAAAATAATTAATAGATAATTGTTCCATCAAGAATACTGTAATATGATCGAACAAATGTATACAACAAATTAATAAAATAAAAAATGCTAACAAACGTTTAAAATATATTTCTATAACAATTACATAAAATTAAAAAAAGTATATGACTGATTAAAATTGTAAGTGTATTCCATTAAATGTTTATGTATGTATTAAAATATAAAAATTTACAAAATAACCATTTCTTTTTTTAATTATATAATTAGTTCGAAAAAATCTTAATGTAAAATAAAAATTAGATCTGATGGAATTATGAATTACATTGTAGGACTTCTATAAGATGGAAATAGAACAGCTTGTATTTAAATGACAATTTTTTAATGTAACAATAAATTATTTAATTAATTTCCTTTACTAAGTAGTTCAATAATCAATCAATTATAATTTACCTTATCATACAGAACTAAACATTTAAAATGCATTTAACATAGAAAAAAAGATATATATTGCTGCACTTTACTGAAATTCCAGGATAATCCATTCTTTAAAAAAAAATTGTATGACCAGTGTTAAAGCCACTTCAAATCGACTGTCTTTTTGTTGGAAGCCTTTAAAATGAACAAACAACTAGCTGGTTCGGATTAAACATTTATTTGGTCAATTTAAACATTTGAAAACTTTTTATTTTATTTATTTATTGATCTTTACAACTGTATAAAAAAATACAACCAGTAAATTTGATCATAATGACATAATGATATGATACAAGATGTAGAGAAACTACCTAGTAGTAGAACTCTAAAAACAGTTTACAATATAAGGTCACGAGGCCATCTTCTTTTCAGGCCCCTCGGAGGATTGCCAGGAATGGAAGAGGAAGCAAGGTTAGAAACGAGTGGGTTTGGGTGGTTAGGGAGTACATTTGAAAACTAAAACTAAAATAAGCAAAATATGACTAGAACAATGAATACAAGTAAAAAAAAAAAACAATAAACAAAATAAGACTAGCTAAATATATTATGAAAACAAAATAGACAAATTTACTACAACAAAAAATAATATAAATATATAAAATAAATACTGGTCGACGAAAAGTTGATCTACTCCGCTTGGACAGAGGAAGATATGTTGCTTGTCGAGGTGTGTAGGTTGCAGCTAAATACACCGCTGCAATGGTCCAAGGTTAGTGCAATTAGTCCAAATATCCAAAAGTCAAGATGGCCACACTGACACTTATTAGAGGCAGACAGGGTCTACTTATATTAATGTATTAGGCGAGCCGACTAATTAACAACAATTTATAATTATGAGAGATAGTTGACCGTGGATGATGAACGAGGAGAAGATGGTTGGGGGTGCGGTAGTTATGTATCAATGATAAAGACAAATAAGTTGGATTAACCTATTTTTAATGTGTCAACGTTTCGGCTAGAGTTTCTAGTCTTCTTCAGGGCTAAAAACAGAACAAGGTAACAACCACAGTAAGTATAGAAAAAGAAAAAAAGAAAAAAGAAAGTATAAACAGAATAATTTTACACATAAAATGAATAATTTTACAAAATAATAATTAATAAAATGAAGTGATGAGAGAAGCGGGAAATAAAATGTATACATAGCTAATTGAAAAAGTGGGTAAAATAACATAATTAAGGAAATGAAATAAAAATGAAGTTATATAATGCAAAGAAGTATGAACATATTAGTTATAATTAATTTAAAAATAGAAATATGAAAAGAAAATGAAAATTGAGAGGAAGAAAATATATGTAACAATAATAGATGATAAAGAGACGAAATATAAGTAAAGTATACCAAGAAATGAATAGAACAAAAAAATTCTGAAAACACCAATAATAATATAGTGAACAAAACTTATAACGCGGGTAAGGAAAATGAATAAAAAGGAGAAAATAAAGGGTAAGAGTAAAATAAAGAAAGGGGAAAGAAAACAAAAAACTAACCTGTACACTTGAAAATCAAACGCTTAATGGATACTGCGCTAATGACGGCCAAACTCAGAATTAAAAAAGCCGTTAAAAGAATGACTAAGTTTTTTTTTTTTAAAAAAAAAGAAAACGTTACGAGAGGGTGAAAATAAAAAATAAAAAGTAGAAAAATTTAGAGGAAGAAAGCGGGTGATGACAAATGGTGATAGGAAGAGTTAAAAATATATACGAACCAACGAATTACAGAATAACGAAGTACCGGAAGATGACAGACCATCATATTTGACTAAAATAAAATAAAATAAAAAAATAAGTAAAAAAA
>NW_027112076.1:307794-309108 GCF_000696795.3 Halyomorpha halys | reverse complement strand
CCCACTCTATCCCCGACGTGTGAGGGGTAGAGCAGAGCTCAAAAGATCCCAGCGCATCCCTCTCGCCGCATCACTGGTAATGAGCCAGTGGAGGCTGAGCAAGTGCGCTAAAGCCGCAAACACTCAACTTGAGTGGAGAATCTAACCATTGCCAGAACTCCAATTGTCCATTTTTTATTTTAATACTTCTACTAATATCATTTTTTCATTTCTTGAAATTTATAACTATACATATTTTTTCCCTCTCTTTATTTGCTTATATCTGCACCTGTCAGATAAAAAATTGACAATCGCCGGGTTCCCTGACAGTGTCATGGTTATTTAGCAACAGTTAAAAAGAGGAAACGTAATATAAGAGGGGGACGACAAATGTGTAAGAAAAAGTTTAAAAGTGAAATAATACGCTAAAAGGTGGGCGGAAAAAATAATATGAATTTAAAAAAAAAATTAAAATGTGAAAATTACTTTTTTAATAAATTAACTATTTGTGAATATGTTAATGATAAGTTGTTCTCGTCGGTTTTACTCGCTACTGTTCATAACCATGACAAAATGGTCTCTATATCTCTGAAAGCCTCTATATTCAATTAGAAACTTCTTCTGTCAATTTAAAAACCTACAAGAACAACTAGAAATTCTAGCCGAAACGTTAGCACATTAAAAATAGGATAATCCAACTTATTTGTGTTTATCATTTACCGCACCCCAACCATCTTCTCCTCGAACAACGCCCTTCCTTTTAACGCACTCAAAATGACAATAAATAGTACCAAAATGAACGCAGACAGGGCTGGTTACACACAGTCATGGCCACTAATTATCCGGAACTGATATTAAAGGCGAAACACAGAGAAGGTCTGTTTCCGAACTGTAATGACGGTTAACTCGCAAAAAATGTCCGAATTATTAAATTATTAGGGCAGACAGGGCTACTTAGATGCTACCAGGGCCACTAATTAGTGGAACTACCAAAAACGAAGATGGTCGGTCCGTTGCTAGGCAACGTCTTAGCGACGATTATCAACCCTTAGCAACTGTCTCTATTACGCATTATAACTCATTATTTTTCTTCTCAAATAACTAAATCCAATTAAAATAATATATATAAAAATAAATGTAACTAAATTAAACGCCAGCCGGAATAGCTCCTCCCTATTCCTAGTACGCTCACGGCAGACTTATGCCATCATCGAAGACACCGCCTTCAGCGGACCCGGCAGCCTATCTTATAATGCCACACTGGCAATCCAAGATGTAACACACCTGTATATATACACTTATTTCTATGTATATAATTAATTTATTGTTCTTATT
>NW_027112076.1:305525-306308 GCF_000696795.3 Halyomorpha halys | reverse complement strand
CGATTTAACACGAGTTTTTCCATTTAACACGCTTTAACATAGATCATGAATACCCCTATAGATCTCTATGATTAAATTTACAATAATAACAAAAAATAAAAGTAAGATAGTCCGGGTGCGATCAAAGAACACAACTCAAATTGTTAATAAATTAAGGCTTGTCCATTTTAATTTTCTTTTTAAAACGCCTTTATTTGATGTCCCAAAACTTTGGAATGATTACTGTAAGGAAGCCAGATATGCTTTGCCATCAAACTCCTCAATGCCTTCTTGAGTAATGACTCTATCCAGGGCTTGCTCCTTGAGCTCATCGTACCTCGGCAGCTTCTTGAACCTCTCGTCGTCCTCGAGGAGGCTCAGAGGGCGCTCCATCTTATTTATAAACGATAGGAAATGTTCTTCGTCACGAACCGGCAAACTTATAATTTCTGAAAAAAAAAGAACATTAGAAGAGTGGACATCAATTATGCTCTTATGTGATTGGATATTTTTCTTTTCTTACCAGTCTCTTTGATAGCTTTTTCTTTCAAGTGTTCGAAAAATCCTATCCTAACTAGATAATCTGGTTTTGGGTAGTCCGGATTTTCCATCAGCCATTTGCCGAAATCTTCCAAAATCCTGAAAAGTAATATATATATCATATATAATTGGGAAATATTATAAGTTGGAAAGCATTTACCATCATATTTGTAACTTTATTATTAAGCTATATCCAAAACACTTCTACTTTTTTATGCTGGGGATCATACACCATCACCTGCATGGGAATTAGCTCGGAGATTG
>NW_027112076.1:301745-304535 GCF_000696795.3 Halyomorpha halys | reverse complement strand
TCCCCCACGTGTGAGAGGTAGAGCAGAGCTCAAGAGATCCCAGCGCATCCCTCTCGCCGCATCACTGGTAATGAGCCAGTGGAGGCTGAGCAAGTGCGCTAAAGCCGCAAACACTCAACTTGAGTGGAGAATCTGACCATTGCCAGAACTCCAATTGTCCATTTTTTATTTTAATATTTCTACTAATATCATTTTTTCATTTCTTGAAATTTATAACTATACATATTTTTTCCCTCTCTTTATTTGTTTATATCTGCACGTGTCAGATAAAAAATTCAGCGGATGCCTGACAGTTGCATTAATTAAATAAATTGCATGTAAGGCATGAGGAAGAACAGTCAGAATGGAGTAAGTTCGTATGGATTCAGTGTCAGTAGGAATTTTTATGTCAGTATGTAAACTGTTATTTACGTACCATGGTATTTTGGTAATTAGTCGCAGTGTTTTAGACCGGACAGATTGTAAATCTAAAACACTGCAACTAATTACCAAAGTACCATGGTACGTAAATAATACTTTACATACTGACTTAAAAATTCCAACAGTCACTAAATCCATAGGAACTTACTACAAACGTTTTCATGAAAAATTACTTTAATTTTACTTTATAAATTAATCTTGAAGGGAAAAATAAAATTCAGACAGCATGTTGATAGGGAATTGTAGGATTATGGTATTGCCATCCACCTCGCCTCCTCCTTATTAATATCGAATACTACTATTGTTGTACTTTAATTACTTAAACGGTTAAAAAATTCGTTCATGAGCTACTCACTCAGTGTCCAGAAGATCCTTCCAAAGATCTTTGCCAGTAATGGAATCCCAATCGAGACCAGGAGGTTGAAACCATCGCTCTCTAGTATTCCTGTTCCAGGGCTTCCTCACCTTTGGTAGCAGGGAGCCGAATGCCAATTTTCGTTCTTTTCCTTTTTCATATATCATGTCCCACATGATCTGCTGGTGCAGTCCAGCGCGCTTCGAAGACTGAAAAATAAATCAAAAATGCACTATGATAATAATACACCGCATTTGTTGGAATATAGGTCTAGATTTTTTCCTGAAAGTTTCTTCGATAAAGTGAGGGATGTTGGGGCGAGAAGCTTTTCCTAAATGAAAATATACCATCCTCTCCCCAAGAGTAAAAAAACCTAATAGCTGGTTCGATTTTAATAATAGAAGGAGGACAATAAAACAAAAACCCTCAAACAACGAAAATGACACCTAAAAGAAAATATGCTTTCCAGTTGACACAAAAATTTAATAATATTAAATATAAGCAAATAAAATGAAATATATATACAAACCAACAACAACCAAGGATCCTTTCTCTAATTAAAGAAATAATTATAAACAAAATAAATAGAGAATTATAGTGGTTAAATATAAAAATCTAACCTTTTTTTTCGGCGAAGACTCCCATTGGAATCCTATACTGCCTAACCATGGTTGGGGGTCAAAGTTTTTCATTTTGTGGGACCTCCACTCAATGAAAAAAGTCAACGACCCAGGCAGGATTCAAACCGGCACCGCCAATAAACATCAAACTGGTAAGAATGTGTCTTAACAACTGAGCTACGGGCGGCCCAAAATTTAACCTTAATATTATACAATAAACAGAAACATTTAACTTTCTAATATCATGCAATGAATAGAGAAGAAACATTCGATATTTGATACAATAATAAAAGAAAATCATCCACAGAAGATTCAAGAATAAAAGCTCGTCGATATGCCCTATGGAATAAAAAAAAAACAACATAAATCTCCGAAGCTCTTTCAAGATGGCCGCCGTTGTCCAAACGGTGAAGGGTTGGTGAAAATTTGGTGAGTGATGGCCGCTGGCACCATTCTACCCCAGAGACCTGGAGGCTAAATAGTGGCGGTGAGCCGATGGGTGGTTGAAAGCACAAGAAACCCGCAAATCTGGTACCACATAAAATTTACAGTAGACATTCCAGAGGGCCAATGGGGAATTAAGTCTTCGCTTGGTGAGGTTATGTTTACAAATTAACATCTGTAATATCTCAAAAATATAGAGTAGGAGTAGACTGCCTAGTAGAATCCCAATCAACTTGTCTCGATGTTTAATAGTTCATCCATTATTCTGTACTGTCCTTGGAACGAGGTATTCATAGGAATTACATTACATTCGTACTTGGAATAAGAAAATTTCGACTAAATTTAGACCAAGAGTTCGACCAAACTCGGAGCTTTTAAGTCATTCTTTGCTTTTGGCCCTACTTTCGTGAGGAGAGATTAAATATGGATTACGAGTATATTAACATGAAAGATAAATTTTTTTAATTATTATGACTCAGTTAAGGTAAGGAAGATAGGGGGAAAAAAACCTTGCTCAAAACGTAAGGATCCAGAAAAATGAGTATGGGGGGCTCAGAAGAAAAACAAGGCTTACGAGTATTTTCAATCATAAGAGAACAATAGCTCACGTAAATGTTACTTAGGATTAACAATTGAGAACAGTAACAGGTAAAGAGTATAATGGAGAGGGTGGACTGCCAGCACAAGTGAGGACAAAAAGACAAGGTTTATGGGGCTGCGCAGGCGTGTTAGGGCAAGCCGTCCGTTGTAGCTTAGGTGGTTAGGTACAGGTCTTAGCAGCCTGAGAACTGCGGGCGGCGCCGGTTCGAATCCGACCTGGAGTGTAGACTTTTTGGTGGTGATCCCACGAAATGAAAAACTTGATCACCCCCCCCCCCCCATCATGGTTAGAATAGGTTGGTCACCTCTAGATAACTCCCTTCCCCACCATATGTCGGAAATCATCAGAAA
>NW_027112076.1:297819-301695 GCF_000696795.3 Halyomorpha halys | reverse complement strand
TATGTCCAGATAGGCCTTATAATAGTCATGTAGATCAGTCTTTTGTAATGGATTGGCAATTTAGACCGTTTGTCTAGTAAATGTTGTAATAGTCGAAATTGACGAGCAGTTTCCTGTCTTTTCAGTCTTGTATGAGGATTGTAGTCCTAAGTAACGGATCTGTTCGACAGGAATAAGTGGGGTATTATTAAAGGATACTGTTGGGCAAGAGGTCATTGGTTTACGACGAAGGATTTTATTCATTTAAAAAATTAAATCCTATGTGGTCCGACAGGATGACATCTATAAGACGGTTCAAAAATAATACATAAAAATGATAGACATACGTGAAATGTAATTATTACAATTTGGGCTATGCGGGCGTTGTGGAGGCTATACAATATTTTAAGATATATAAGTACAATATGAATTGATCTCAAGTGATACTACTAATAATTTTATTGAAAACTACTATAATGAAAATAAAATAATAATTATTAAAAAAATTAAATAAAAAATAATAATAGTAAAAATAACTTAACGGACTTTGATATGAATAATGAACATGAAAATTTATTTTAATTATATTATTTCAAAAATTTTTGAGACAAGGTAATTATTTATTAAATAAATCAAAAATTAGTATCTAATTCTGTCTCAACACTTTATTTTTCAGTAGTCCAACGTTTCGGCCATTCTAGCCATCTTCAAGGACATCTTCAATAAAAACTCTTCCTCACATTAATTTAAAATTTCTTTTGCAGGCTATTCTGCCCAGGTCATTTTCTTTATTATAAGTTCAAAACCTATATATGGTGGTGTAATTAATTGTTGATAATTTTATAGAGGAAAATTAAATGTTAATGATTTTTAAATTTTAAATAAATAGGTTTTGAATTTATAATAAAGAAAATGACCTGGGCAGAATAGCCTGCAAAAGAAATTTTAAATTAATGTGAGGAAGAGTTTTTATTGAAGATGGCTAGAATGGCAGAAACGTTGGACTACTGAAAAATTAAGTGTTGAGACAGAATTGGATACTAATTTTTGATTTATTTAATAAACTGAAAATTTATAATTAGTGAATTAATACAATAATGAGAATAAAACAAGATGATACATAATATGATAAAAATAAGGATCTAATAATATCTATTACAAAGCAAACATACATTGCTAATTTTAATCGTAATATTATAAATAAATTATGTGGAGTTAAGAAAAAATACAGGGAGATATGGTGATTTGGTGAATCAAAATCAATTATTGGTAATCATCGAAGTAAGAAAGTACCCAGTTTAATATTTAGTTTTTAGTTCTTTTGTGGTTGATTTATTTATTAGTTCTCCTGGTAAACCATCGAACAGATATGGTACGATATAGTTTAATGTACGTTTACCAAATTTATTGTTATAATGTGGTTCGATAAAATTAATTTTATGTCTAAAATTTTTTAGATGTATTATTTCTTTTCTAAATACATTATTATCCATAAATGTTAAGATTTTCTGTTTTATTATTGCGGAGCTTTATGAGATTAATAACAACAATTTTTAATGGATGATTATTGATTGACCGTGTGTATAGATGAATGGAATATGAAGTTTCGCCCCACGTTGCAGGGCTTCGTCAGGGCTAAAAAAGATACAAACACTTGACATAGTTACAAAAAAAAAAAAAAAAAAAAAAAAAAAAAAAAAAAAACTACATTTAGAAATCATTCGTTCATTTAAATACTGATATTCTCCTTCGTTCATTATATATTAAAAACCAACATTTTTAATAAAAATTTGAATTATCTACATTAGATATTTACATTATAATTTTTAATTACTTTCTAAAAGTTTGGTAAAATACTCCTGAAATTTACGCTTTAACTCGTCACTCACAATCAAACCATGGAGTAATCTTTAGAAATTACTTACATGTGGTTCGTTGTACAAATCAGCTATCTCTTTGGGCACAGATGGTAGCTCGTGGGGATCCAAACAGAAAGCTTTCTCTGCAGGACTAGCCACATCGATAGTAAACAAGTTGTTAAGAGTTTCAGATGTGACTTTAGGAGAGCGAAGGTCGTTTTCATCGAGAAATTTGACGAAATCTTCAATGCACTGAAAAATATATACTGCAATGGTTAGTGGTTTTGTAAATATGTACAACGCTATGCAAATCTGCAAGTTCGGGTTAGGTACTCGTTTCTTTAGGTTATCTTTTATCTTTTACTGGGACTGTTTCTTATTGGTTCTTGTTTTAATTTGTAGACAAATATATTGACAACTCATTCTGACTTGCTATTTAAAAACGCAGTATCTTCCAAAATGTCACTTTTGAGATTTCATAATCATTGTGATCAGAAAACAACTATTTTTTTAAGTTTAAATTTTTTGTGAAACAGTTAGTGCAAAAATTTTCTTTATTTTAATGTTGAAAAATGCAGTATATTTGGTACTAGAATGAGATTAACTTTACGACAGAAACATTAATTTATAGTATACATATTTATATTTAATAATGTATAATTTGTTTACGAATAAAAAAAGACAATTGGGTAAATAAAAAACCTCTTGAAATAGCAAAAAATCCTAGGTCTCTTGAGGTTTCCATTATACAGGTTACAATGTATCTTGTTCATACTAACAAACATGTACCTCTCATGTATCACTTATACTTCGAAAGTAAGCTACCTTTTCGGAATGAGTGTGAAACCTCTTCTTTCTTAACCGTTCGACGTGTTCCCGTATCTCCTTTGCTGACCTGGTGAAGAACTTTTGATAAGGACTTTTCGCTTCTTCTAAAGGTTCAAGAAGTTCCCTGGAACAAGAGTATGCCTACTACAATCGCTCAATAAATAGTCACTAACAATTTTATAACAGTATAAGTAATGTTTATTAAACATAGTATGGAAAAATCTCAAATATTTTTATAACGCTATCTTGAATTTTAAGCTAATCTGACATGCAAGAAGGTTATATAAAAATGCTAATAATAATGATTAAAACTTTTCCCAAGTATGGTGGAATCAGAATAAAATATGAGAAGCGGACCTGCCATCCAGAGCATTTATTCACGTTATTAAAAGGCTCTAATTGGAGAGCTCTTAGCAACTATGTATGACGGGCCACACTGGAAAGAGCTCAGTTGGTTAGTATTTGAGGGATTAATGCCATACCATAGTTTTTCACTACTGTCTTCTTTCGTTAAACATAAATGATGTATTGTTATGATAAATTATTGACTGGCTAAAATCATTTGTTTTAAAGCTTACAACGTATTTTTTATTTTATTTTTTAAGTGTGTGTACCGTGTAGGCGAGGTTTAATGATAGAATAATTACAGTGATAAAAAAAAAGTATATTAAGAAAAATAAGAACATTAATTAAAGTAATAAAAATCAAATTCACTCCTTGTTCGTGAATGATTTTAGAACAGTTAATACCAATTAAGAAAATATAAAGTAAAATTAAATAAGATAAACACTTAATATGCATATTGGGCCCTGAGTAGCATTTCATACAATGAATAATAATTAATAACTAATCCTAATGGCGATTGCGGCGAATTATAGTCGGCGGTTTATTCGGGGGTCCCCTGTAATGAAAAGATTATTTTCCTTTAAGGTCCTAGGTATCAGCGGCAAGCTATTCCGAAGCTATCAGAGAAGTGGCTTTATCCTTTCTACCGTCGTAAGTATTTCCTGGCATCCTTCATCTTCCAAGTCATCCAATCCTGCCGTCCTTCATACATCTCCGAGCTCCTTCAATTCAAATCCTCTATTCGTTCCCGCAATACCCGTTCCCGGTCTTCAGATTTATACACAAGGGCCCATCGAACCGCTGCTTTCGATAGATCGTTCATTATCCGAGCCTCATCCTTATGGAACTCCATCCCTTCCAACAT
>NW_027112076.1:288327-297769 GCF_000696795.3 Halyomorpha halys | reverse complement strand
TTTATGTTGTTCTTTGCTGACCGCACCCCCGACAAACTTCTTCAAGCATTAATCTACGGTCAACTATCTACACCTCATTTAGACCAGTTCTTTTTCATTTTTTTACAATTTATTAGTGCTTTGGGCCAACACAGTTTAAACTACGGTTCCTTAAATGCCAATTAAAATTGAGTGATACAGACGTGTTCAGAAGTTACTCATTGGTAGCCCTCTAATTATATTTCTACACTAGGAAGTCTAGATGCCATCTACTTTTCACGCGCCTCGGAGGATTGTCAGGAATAGAGGAAGAAGGAAGGTTAGAAACTAGAGGGTTTTGGTAGTTAGGGAGTTTATAATGGAAGGATTGATATCCTGTTTGGTATAGATCGGTTACATATAGAGCATTAATATCTTTATGGATGATTTTATTTGTGACAAAGATAGGAGCATTGAGGAATTTGGATTATAAGGATTGGATACGAGAGGAATTTGAAGGTTTAGTAGAGCCCCTAAGCTCTACTCCGTATATCCAGATGGGTCTCATTATTATCATGTAGATCAATCTTTTGTAAGGAATTAGGAGTTAAGACCGTTTGTCTAGTAAGTCAGATCTGTTCAACAAGACAAGTTAAATATAAAACAATAAAAAATAAACTTTGAATGAGGTGTTTTGAAATCTATCATAAACCAACTAATTACTAACAAGGTACATATAAAACAGGGTTTTTACATTTTTTATTTCGCATGCCGAATTATTTTCGAACTAGACATTTTTTGTAAACAACTATATACCATATTTGTCGGAATATAGGTTGAGATTTGTTTCTGAAATCATCTTCGATAAAATGATGGTACAAGTGCTGGGGATAAAAAAAAAAAAAACCGTTATTTAACCCCAATTTTTTATTACTTTAATGAAAAGTATGTATAATTAACAGTCAAAATTGACGAGTCTGCCAAATATAGGAATACAAAATAGCGGTTTTTTAAAACGTTTAAAAAAATTAAATTTTTCATCTATAAAATTATCAACAACACTAAAAAACCCAACAGAACATCATTTAAAGTAGAGTAAATTTACTAAAATATGAGCCCTAATAGAGCTATTTTCGTTTCATAGTTCCCGAGATATAGCTTATCAAAACATAACATTTCATAAAAAATGTACTGAAAAATCAGTAGTTAATAATAATCTTTATTTATTCTGGGATTGATCCCTTTGGAATGTACAGGCGTCAAAATTAGAGTCAAACTAGCTATAATTTAAGTGCTAATAAACATCTGTACGTCAAAAGGTTTTTGAGATATTGATTTCTCGAATTTTATATCCCTGGCACTATTTGACTAGCTCTATTAGAGCTCATATTTTATAAAATATGCTCTACTTTAAATTATGTTGTCTTAGGTTTTTTGTGCTGTTGATAATTTTAAAGATACAGAGCTCTGAATGAATTTTTTTTTTTTTAACGTTTTGAATAAGCCGCCATTTTGTATTCCCCCTACTTTTACTTGGCAAACTTATCAATTTCGAATAGTAATTAAGCATAGTTGCCATTAAATTAATCCAAAATTGTGGTGAAATAACTACCTTTTTTTCATCCTGGCTCTTGTACTATGAGTGAAATTTCCACGATCGATACCAAATTTGTATCACATATAAATACCAACCTTGTAGGGTGAAACGTGAGATTTCTTTTCCGATGCCCTCACCATAGCCGATTCGAAGAGAGTCTTCCTGAACTCCGGATCTGTAATATCGTTGGAAGATGTGTTCGTTGACGATTCCTCTTCTACTTCTTCTTCGTCAAATGGACTTTCCATCAAAAAGCGCTTCTTGTTACCAGTTCTTCTTTTAGGGAGAGGAACTTTATGGAAGAATAAAATCTTATAAGATATTTTATACTACAATGGAATAACGATTATTTCTGTTTAAATAAAATAAATTGTATCCAATTTAAATGAGGAGAAGATGGTTGGGGGTGCGGTCAATGAAACACAAATAAGTATGACTAACTTATTTTAATGTGCCGACGTTTCGGCTAGAGTTTCTAGCCTTCTTCAGGGCTAAAAACAAAACAAGATAACAAGCACAGTAAGTACTTACTTAAGGAAATGATAATAATAAATAAATAATTTTATTTCATTTCCTTAAGTAAGTTATTGTACCCGCTTTTTCAATTACCTATGTCTACATTTTATTTCCCGCTTCTCTCATCACTTAATTTTATTAATTCTATTTTGTAAAACTATTCATTGTATGTGTAAAATTATTTTGTTTATACTTTCTTTTATATTTTTTATTTTTCTATACTTACTGTGGTTGTTATCTTGTTTTGTTTTTAGCCCTGAAGAAGGCTAGAAACTCTAGCCGAAACGTCGGCACATTAAAATAAGTTAGTCATACTTATTTGTGTTTCATTGACCGCACCCCCAACCATCTTCTCCTCATTTATCATCCACGGTCAACTATCTCTCATAATTATGTATCCAATTTAAGTCTCAAAACACTCTTTATTTCTTTAAAAGTCCAACGTTTCGGCCAATTCGGCCATCCCGAACGACAATCTTAAAATACAAATTTATAACCACATCAATAATTTAAAAACTTTAAATCCACTCCATACGCGCAAAATGGTTCTACAAATTTTCACTGGTGTAACATATCACCGTTGTTCCCTTCACGATAACAGTCAACACCCTCAGAATTAATTTGACAACAGACTCAAAAATATCACTACAATATATATGCATGTATATTTGTATGTATTTAAATATAATAATTACATTTATGAAGGGAAAACTTCATATCTGGACCGGGCTCCTCCCTAGGTATCTCCAGTTGCAGAACATTACACAGCCTCTGGAATTCATTCGAGTCATCGCAGATCTTCCTTATACGATTCGTATCCAAACTAACAAACTGTAAATAAAATAAACATAGTTCTCAATTAATGGTCAGATTCTACACTCAAGTTGAGTGTTTGCGGCTTTAGCGCACTTGCTCAGCCTCCACTGGCTCATTGCCAGTGATGCGGCGAGAGGGATGCGCTGGGATCACTTGAGCTCTGCTCTACCCCTCACACGTGGGGGATAGAGTGGGCTCAGGGATCCTCAGGTCGATTGTGTAAATATTCTATATATTATTTTACCAGTATGTTATTTTATTTATTTATTTTTCATACAGATAGTTTGATTATGTTCATCTTGTCTATTCTTTTGTTTTTATATATTTTAAGAGAGTTATTTTTTTTTTTTTAGTATGTATGAGATCATCCTTCACTATTACCTATTGCCCACAACTGTGTGGGAGATTGTAATATCTATCAATATCAAGTTCTCAATTAATGCGTGTAGTAAATAATTACAGTTTTGTTTATATATTATAGGATAATAAAGGTATTAAAACATCACATCATTTATGTGTTCATTAAGGAGAAATCATAAAAATAATTAGGAGGAATCTTCTCTTACCGTCCCAATATCGTATAACACTCAGGCTTACCTTAGCTTAAAAACATTTACTAATAAAGTATAAAGCAGTTTTTGAAGAAAAGAAAAATTACTTTTACAAAATTGTAAGATTGGCTATAGCTTGGAATCGAGAGGGAACCGTCACTCACGCCTTCAGTGGAAGATTTTCAAATCATATCTTTAAACAGAGCACTTCTAACGAGTATTGGTAGATGTACGACGATGTTAGTTGTCTCAAGAAGAGTTCATAACACCTAAAATAATTGGTGGCAATGGAATAGACAGAGGGGAGCAGGGAGGAGACTAGCCCCCCCCCCCCGCCCCTAGATTTTTGGGACCCAAGAAAAAAAAAGTAAGAAAATAGTGAACTTATTTGATAGATGATTTTGTTTCCCCAAAGATGCTATAATTAGGAAGGCGATGGCGAAGAGTGATGGTGCCGTCCAAAAAATCATCAGAGATAAGTACAAAACTGCCTTATTTTTTCATTGTGCGATCCATTGATAAACCTAGTTGTTAACGATTTAAATTCAGTCGTTTTATTTTCAATAATTTATTGTTATTATAGGTAATAACAATTTAAAAAGTATTAATTGAATTTTATGAAATAGAAATAAAATGACGGGAGTATTTCTTGGAATATACATTATTACAAGATCCGGGAAGAAAGAAAGGCAGTTATCTCACCCTAATTTTTGATTACTTTAATGAAAACTATGTATAATTAATAGTCAAAATTGATGAGTCTGCCAAGTATAGGTAGGGGGAATGAAAAATGGCGGCTGTTTCAAAACCTTTAAAAAACACTAATTTTTCATTCGGAGCTCTATATCTTAAAAACTACCAACAACACTAAAAAAAACTAAGAGCACATTATTTAAAGAAGATTAAATTTGCTGAAATATTAGCCCTAAAAGAGCTATTTACTTCCAATAGTTCTCGAGATATAGCTTTTTAAAAAGCAAAATTTCTTAAAAATCTACTGCAATATTAGTAGTTAGTTAATTTATTTTGAGAAATCTATATCTCGAGAACTATTGGACGTAAATAGCTCTTTTAGGGCTAATATTTCAGCAAATTTACTCTACTTTAAATGATGTCCTCTTAGATTTTCTAGTGTTGTAGGTAGTTTTATTGATAAGGAGTTCCGAGTGAAATAGTATTTTTTTTTTAACGTTTTGAAACAGCCGCCATTTTGTATTCCCCTCGACTGATACTTGACAAACTCATCAATTTTGAATAGTAACTCGGAACCACAGTGGCGCCGGTTCGAATCCGGGTGAGGGGTTAACTTTATTTCGTGACGCCTTCACACCATGATTAAAATAAATCGGTTACCTCTAGATAACTCCCTTCCCCCTCATCCCGAATGTCGGAAATTATCAGGAAGGGGATAATAATAATAAAAAAAAGTCAGTGTTGTTTGTTTTACTAAATCTTCAGTTTTTATCATCTATTTACCTAATTATACTGGTTCACCATCAACATCATACAAGCACTGTCTTACTTTCTCCCCATCGTGACATTACTTGCAGGACAGATATTCATCACGTATAATTGGCCCTTGAATTAATCCAGTTCTCGAAGGTGACAGTTTCCTGTTGTGGTAGCAATATCATAGATAACCTAACAATCATATATAACGGTGGACTGTATGACAGTGTTGATTTGTAGTGCACTTCAGCCTTGGTTGATGTATATGATGACGTTAAACCTGTAGGGAACTGATGTTGAATAGTTTTAGTTTAAAAAAATTATAACCTCTTTGTATTAAAATAGTTTGATAAGGTTGTAACCTCTCTAAATGTTATCAATATTGATAAGAGGGATGTAGTTTACTCATGAGTGTGTTAATGTAGTTTCCATATAATCCAGTATAGTGTCACTAAGTAATATAGTTCTATTCTGATAATTATTTTGCTGGCAACCGACCAACTTAATACTTGATCTACACGTTTTTCACTTTCGACAATGCTTGTTCAGTTATATAAGGTAAGTTAGTTGACAAGGAAGATGACTAGATAGGATGAGACTAACGGGTGACACCCGTTATATCTCGGAGGATGGTAACCTCGTCCTGCCGGGCACTATTCCGATAAACACGAGAGAGGAATGCAGACCTGGAGGGTGGGTAGCCTCCAGGAGTTACGCAAGAAGGTCCCTTCGTCCTGGCTGATACTATTCCGACAGAGGCGAAGGAGTTACGTACCTCTGGAGGATAGCTAGCAGCCGGAGCTTACGAAGCAATAACAGGTAGAGGAGAGAGATCATGTCAAGGGTGACCAAAAAAATAACCACCTTTTTAGATATCAGAATCAGCTAAAAACCAAAACTGTCTCAAGCAGAGGATGTGGATCTGTGTTCTGTGATTGGTTAAGGTTTTTTTTTTTCTTACTCTCCTGAATATTTAAAATAGGTGAATTATACATAAACATAGTGTGGTATGCTATACGTATGGATGGAAATAAGGGATCTAATAGTTAATCTAATTAATTGGTTAAGACCCTTATTTATAGGCCTAGTGCATACGTCTGTGACCGATAAGCGGTCTTATCTTATCTGCTTGAGGTAGTTTTCTGCGTTATTTTGGCATCGTTTATTTATTCTTTTATCGACATTGCTAAATAGTATGTATGTATGTATTAATAATATGTTTTTATAAAATACAATAATATATAAATTTGAGAGCTTGAGGTGCTGCGCTCTAGTGGATTGTAGTTGAACTCTTTGTACCTCTCACTACAGAAGCATCTAACATCAGCATATTACACGCTTCTATCTTCTTTCGACTTTTTTCGGTAATTACATTCGATTTACTCTTTTTCCATTATAAACAGGGAGAACATAAAGATAGACTTCATAAAAGGAATCGTTACTATCAACGAAGGTGGTTGTAATTGATAAACATTCGTAGAAATTGTACTACAGAACCTATAAAATCAACCTTTATTCTACAAACCTTATCATTCTATTCGATATATATACTGCCCACATAGTCGGGACTAAATTTGACGATGCTCAAATATCTGCATATGCTGATGACATAGCCATATACTCGGCAAACATGAATGCAGACAAGGCCATGGACCAGGCCGCCGCAGCGGCCCAACTCATCGCTAACAAACTACGAGACATAAACATTCACATCAATCCACAAAAAACAGACGCCATCACTTTCTCATGTAAGAAAACTCCCAACAGAGCACCTAAACTCAACTAACAGACAATACAAACCAAGAAACATCTCACTTACCTAGGCATTAAACTAGAAACACATCTATCTTTCACTGCACACATACAGAACAGAATACAAATCGTCAAATCAACATCATACCAACTCAAACACCTCATCTACTCACCAGGGCTGTCACTCAGACTCAAATTACTCATCTACAAAGTAATACTACGACCATCACTCCTACACGGCGCACCACTACTACATTTTCTCTACCCAACAGCCCTGAAATCACTACAACAATACCAAAACAGTACACTACAGAAGATATGTCGAGGGACATCTCTGGAAAGACGTAACATGACACACATTCATAACGAACTACAGTTAGAAACTGTACAACAACATATCACACGGAGACAGTCTCTCTGCTTCTTTCAATCCAGTATTCCAGTCTATCACTCCATCCCCCCTTCCTGCGAGGTGGCAGGATAGGAAAGGTTCCAAAAACCCTATTAACATCACCTCATAACTCCATCTTCTGATGCACCCCCACCCCCTCCCCTTCTTTTCGACTTCTGACTGTTTTTCTTATCATTTCACCATTATCTATAGTCTTTATTAGTTAATGTTTTTATTTTTATCTTATATGCGATAAAACACGAGGAGGCCCCACACCTCCAAACTTAAAATAGCACCCTTTCAGAATGGATATCTCATCTATACAAATAAACATAACAGGTAACCTTAAAATACCATAGATAGTAAAAGGTAAGATCCAACACAAATTACTTTTCTTTTTCACAGTAATGTACTTATTAATTCACTCTTATTTCTGTTTTAGAGGAATCGGAAAAAAAAAAAAACTGTTAATTTAATTACCTACACTTTTAATGTCTTTAAAAATATATATTAGTGCCACGTTAAATTAAAAAAATAAATTAATAAAGTTAATTAACAACATTTGAAACGATGGATTTACCATTTACCCATTAGATCGATAGAATTTTAAAATATATTCAATGTTAAACTAAAGTTAATAATTGAATCCAATGGTTAGGGAAATTTTTTAATTAATTTAAACACAAACATTTATCCGTTGACAGTTCTTAAACAAGGCTAACTGAATACAAATATGTAGATTTTTTTTTCCGAACCCTTTAAAACAGAAATAAAAAGTGAATTAGTAAGTGCATTACTGTGAAAAGGAAAAGTAATTCGTGTTGTGTCTTACCTTTGGTATTTTAAGGTTACCTGTTATGTTTAATGTTATATATGAGCTATCCATTCTAAAAAGGAGCTATTTTAAGTCCGGAGGTGAGGGGTTGTATCGCATATAAGATAAAAATAAAAACATTAATTAATAAAGACGATAGATAATGGTGAAATAATAAGAAAACAGAAGTCGAAAAGAAGTGTGAGGGATGGGGGCGGGGGTGCATCAGAAGATGGAGTTATGAGGTGATGTTAATAGGGTTTTTGGAACCTTTCCTGCCCTCCCACCTCGCAGGAAGGGGGGACGGAGTGATAGACTAGAATACTGGATTGAAGGAAGCAGGGAGACTGTCATAGAATTTAATGTGTCTAATGTCTACACAAATATGTAGATGCAGCACAAGGGGCCTCTTGTACCAGCCAAACCAAATAACCTATCCACACGCTTGCGCAACAATTTGGCAAACGTTTAGAGAGACTTTAATAAACAACATTTGTTAACGATGGACAAAAGACATGGTATAAATAATGATACACAAAAGAATTAATAAGGTACATACATGTTTTATTCGCCGTTCGACGGCATCGAGCTCTTCGATCCAATCCTTTGACACGCCAGACTTGGGTTTTTCCAACCCACAAATAGATATACGCCGGTTAGTGAAAACTGCTTTGGGAGGATCTTTAGGTTTCCTGTTCATTTCGATGCTTCACAACGTTTATCGAATAGACAGTCAACGTAACCGTGGCAACGTACTGTTGCCTTCTGTAGAAAAGACGTATAAATTTTTTAAAAAAATTGAAAAATTGTTTGTTCGTGGAAGATATTCCATAGTGCTTTGAAATTTATAAGTTCGAATTAAAAAAAAAGAAATTTAGGAAATTGCCGTATTTTATATTATGCAGATCGAACTCAAATATTAGTCAAGCCCCTCATTTAAATAGTTTTCATGGAAAAAAATTAGACTACTGATAAGACATATAAAAATATTATGATAAAGTTTTTGAAATTAGAACTTCATTTTGTTTCTGCTTTAACTTATCTAATCAGGTAAGTAAAACACTAGAAAACCTAAAGAGGACATGATTTAAAGTAGAGTAAATTTCTTAAAATATGAATCCTAATTTACGTTCAATAGTTTCCGAAATATAATTTTATTATAAAATAAAAAGCAACATTTCATGAAAAATCAGTAGTTTAATTAATTTGAATGGAGAAATCTATATCTCAGAAACCACAATTCGTCCATATGTCAGCCAGAATTCAAATTAAAGCTAGTTAAATGTACTATAAAGTTTATCTTAAGGTAGAAATAGCAGTTATTTTGATGTTTGACAAAATACATTCACAAAATGTTGATTTCTGGTTGTTTGAATAGGCTTTTTGGATTTATGAAAAACATATCTTCGGAAGTATTAGACATATAGATGTCTGCTACCACTTAAAACAAAGTTAATTTAACGTACTATAAAGTATTGGAGAAGTTTGTCGGGGGTGTGGTCAGCACAACAAGAACAACATAAATAAACAAAACCATATTTATTTATTTTATGCCGACGTTTCGACCTGAGTTTCAGGTCTTCATCAGGGCTATAGAA
>NW_027112076.1:286834-287419 GCF_000696795.3 Halyomorpha halys | reverse complement strand
TCAGGTCGAAACGTCGGCATAAAATAAATAAATATGGTTTTGTTTATTTATGTTGTTCTTTTCTGACCGCACTCCCCGACAAACTTCTCCAATCATTAATCTATGGTCAACTATCTACACCTCAGTATTATAAAGTAGTTTATGACACCTATCTATGTAGGGGTAGTAGTTAAACGTTAGTTAACCATAAATAGTTTTCTTCTACTATTTTGATACCTTTATTACCGCCAACCGGACTATCTTCCTACAATCTACTTCAGAACTACCTTCTATCTTCCAATATCTAGTTTTTAATTAAGTAATCAAAAATGGGGGTTAAATGACTGGGTTTTTTTCTCCTCTTGGGTTCTTGTGGTGATGTCAAATGCCCTTTATTTGTGGTCCCAGTATCTAGGGCGAGAACCTCTAGGTTTTGTCATCTTCCAAAAGTCTATAGGCCTATACCCCACCACTGATTGTAGTTAAGGCGAATTCCCTTAGAACTTGCTGATCCTATATGGTAGTGAGCAGAGATGGGCAAACATTTTTTTTTTTTTTTACTTTATTTAGTTTGTTTGTTTGTTTGGTTGTTTAGTGGCGCCAAAC
>NW_027112076.1:281503-285619 GCF_000696795.3 Halyomorpha halys | reverse complement strand
CATTTAACATGGTAAAACATATAACATTTAACACAACATCATGAATACCCCTATAAAATAATAATTTAAGTCGGAAATTTAGCTTTTGCTTTGTTATTTTTATGGGGGGGGGTCCATGTAAGTCGTTTGTCTAATGTCAATCCAAGGTATTTTACTGTGTCTGTCCGGGCTAAACTTTGTTGGTTTAGAAAAACAGGAGGACATAGACCACTACGGAGCGTAAAAGTTATTTGAACTGATTTCTCAATGTTTATCCCTGTTTTCCATTTGATACACCATTCATAAGGGCAAAAATTAGCAAAATAGTTGAAACTTACAGCTAAGGTTGCCATGGATACGATATTTATTTATCAATGATTCATTCATTAATAAGTGTCGTATCCATGGCAATTTTAGCTATTAGTTTCTATTATAGCTAATTTTTGCCCATCTCTGGTAGTGGATTGACCCTTTACCACAGCCGGTCCTCTTGTTAAGCTGTTCTAATTCTATCCTGAATATGTATTGTTTAAGGCCTTTTCATGGACAACATTCTAAGCTGTTCCTGGACGGACTCTGTGAAACATTGTTTCAACTGGACAGGGGCACTCTGAGGAAAATCACAGGGATCTACTCTGGTTACTATAGACTTAATAAACACATGGTAAACCCAAAGCTTACAGAATCGTCTCTGTGCAGATTCTATAATGCTGAAGATAAAACAGTAAAACATTTGCAGGCATGTGATTTGCACTGTTTGGCAAGGACCCAACAGTACGATCAACCCTTTACATAAAATTATATTCACAGAATCGAATAATTTTAAGCTGTAAGTAGCTCATAATAATGATGATGGTGCACAATAGATCTTTTAGACCGCAGTGTTATAGGCCATAATAAAAAATAAAATTTCAAGATTATTTAGCATTACCTGAATTGGTGCCCAGGATTAGCCTACTTTGACAATCAACTAGCCTCTATCTTAATGTTGTTATTCCTAATAATCCTCCCTCTAGTTCCCTATCTCTTTCTAAAGGTATACCTCAAGGTTTCTCTCTATCCTCTACTATTTTCTCCATCTTTATCAATGACCTTCCTCTTGCCATGCAGCATTCCTAGTATCATCTATATGCAGACGACTTATGAACCTACCTTTCCTTTGATCTCCATGTTTCGGTTTACCGAAAGTCTGAATTGGATTGGGGGGCTCCCATAATGTAGGCACTACCAGCACCCCATGTGGCTAACAACAAAGCACCTCCTCCAGTGCTCTCTGTGGCAAAAGGCAACCTGGAAATAAGAGAACCATCTTTTTTTTTTTTTTTCCAATCTTTTTTTTTTTTCTTCACTGTTATTCTTTAGTACAAAATGAGTGAGTAGAGAGACCCTGGGTGCCACCCGGAACAGGGAAGGAGGAAGGAGATAGGGGAATGAGGAAAAATAGCAAAAGAATGGAGTAAGTCCACCTATCAGCATAATTAACATCCATCAACATCAACAGTTTTCCATAGCTTTGATTCTAAATTAATTAACACTATCTAACAATAAATGTTTTGTTTCGGCCACCCCTACACCACCTGTAACTTAGACAATAGAATTTATTTTCAGTTAGTTGTTGTTGTTGTTGTTGTTGTTGTCTGGGGCTTAAGGGCGTAAAACACTGAGGTCATCAACGCCCAAATAAATGGACAGTTAGTTATGTTTCATGTTAGTTAGTTGTTTCATGTTTTATGTTAGTTATGTTTCAGTTAGTTATGTTTCATTTAATCATTATTTTCATCATATACAGTCCACTACATCCCACCAGCTAATCAAAGTGAATGTGCGCCTGGCCTTCAGTTGAATGCCTCAAATGCCATTCTTAAACTACAAGAAGACATCAATAGAATAAGCTCTTGGGCATCCAACAATAAACTTACATTAAAAGCCGAAAGACTAAAACTATCATAATCAGATCTCTGTCTCTCCTTGAATCTATCCCAGGGCCCTCCAACCTTATCCTAAACAATGCTCTTATCTCATTCCATATGTCGGTCAAAAATCAAACTTTATCCTGGAAACCACATTGCCCTAATATCCCATTGAACCATACCAACCCTGAAGCAGTTCAATAGAATCCGTTTTCTCCTTCCACTTAAAACCCAACTCTCCCTCAACTCTCAGTTTTCTCTCTTGTTTACCAGTACCAACTGATGAATATTAGCACTCTCTGTGTCTCCAACCTTTGGATTCAATAATTAACTCTTGTTGTAGATTTTATATTTAAAATTTCTATCATTCAGTGTAAATACATTGTTTCAAATCTTGTTAATTAACTTTAGCAGTTTATTTTTTACTTAACTTAGCACAAATATATACTTATGAAGACATTATATGTCTAGGTAATTAAATTAAAAAGTTTCTAACAGAAATTCTTGGAGGCAGGTTGAATGTATAGGTTATGTAGTTCCAGTTAGGTGAATTTTTATCATCTACAAACTAGTTCGCTGATATTTGTGTTTCCTTTCATTTTGCTTATCTTTATTTTGTTTCTTTTTATAATGAAAATAGAGTAAATTGAATGTAATGGCAAAAAAAAATCAAGCCTGTAGATACTGGGATTTATTGCTTGCTTTGTTTACCTAGCTTTTGTACAAGTCTTGGGTTTGCGACAAGTGGCAAACATGTGAATCAAGCATAAAATACATCATGTACCAACCCTCCCCTCCTTTAAAACCCTTCTATTTAAATGCATTTTGCTTTTGCTTCACCAATCTAATCCAATATTATAATAGTACAGATAATTTGTAACTCTTTTTGTTTTATTTTTATGTACTTGTATCCTCCTCATTCTGATTTTCATTAACAAAAATGGCATTTTATTGAATAAATAAATTTTTGACTTGTTATCGACCAATAATTAATTCAAGAAAGTAAAACCAATTTTAAATCAATTTGTAAACAAAGCAATAAAAAAATTTTAAAGACTAATCTAGGACCACTTAAAGGAAGAGCCAGTAAACAACTAATAAAAAAAAATTATTTATTGGTAACAACATACTTTAGTTTTAATTTGGTACGAAACAACTAAATGTAGGATAATAATTATTTAAGTAGCTCTTTCTACTTTAAAGTATTAGGATGAAATATTCCTCTTTGTATAATAGAAGAGCTAATACTATAATTAAGTTTTGTACTCTTTTTCCTTTTGCAAATACCTCTAATAAAATAGCTTCTTTTAAACCAGTTTTTAATTAATACTCTTTTAACAGATTTTCCTCTTGTGCATCATAAATTGTGATGTACTCTAATAACAAATAAGGAAAGCAAGACTAAGAGAGTTTGAAGGTTGATAACTTATCTGTTGGCATGGGAGCATATATGATGATAAGCTCTTTCCAATGGAGGTTATACTTTTCTAGCTAGGGTTAAGAGTGGGGAGAGCTCTAGCACCTCCACTTCACCTTGGATAGTCTCTAACCATGTTTAGTACTGTCCTAGCTTCCATCAGCTATGATCATTCTGGGTTATGGTACCTTCACGGATTTTTATTCCTTTAAATTTTGTTACCATCAAATTTATTTATGTAAGCATAATTGTATTTACTTATTTATTATAACATTTTTAACAAATTCAAAATTTTGTTTATTAAAAACAAATCTTTTTTTTTTTTTTATCGTTTTGTGTTATTACACGGCTAAATGTTTTCTAGAAAATGTGATGATATAAAATAACTTTCTAGTCTAGAGCCAATCAGTAATTCAGTGGCATATGTCGGTGACGACAATAGCTATCATGGCTATGAAACTGGTATTTAAACATTATTTGGCTAATATTACATTTTATACATTACGAAATGATTATCTAAATTAAAAGAAAAGAGTGATGAGGAGATTGTCGACCATGGATAATATATATGAGAAGAAGATGGTTGGGGATACAGTAAGTGAAGAACAGAAACGAGTAAAAACTTATTTATTATTTAGTACTAATGTTTCGTGCAGAATTTCTAGCCTTGGATACATAGAATGATTAATAAACTAAAAAATAACTAACATTAAGTAGTTTAAGTATTATAAGAAGATAAAAGCTATATGAGAGAATATTACTTAATTTTAATATAACTCTTAACCCTAGCAGCACCAAGGTAGTATTCAT
>NW_027112076.1:276953-280698 GCF_000696795.3 Halyomorpha halys | reverse complement strand
TTGAGAGCAGTATTAAAAAAAATCAGAAGTGAGGGCTCGGCGAGCCCCCCCCTTGGTGCTGCTAGGGTTAATATAACGCCTTTAACTTTTCATAATACTCAAACTATACACGTCTGTCAACACTATTTACGTATCCATAATGTTAGTTATTTTCTTATTTATTAATCATTCAATATATCCTTTCATTCATTGGTTGGCACCAATAAATAAGTTTTTGTAATAATATTTATTATTGTAATAATAAATTTGTGTTCTTCACTGACCCCCAACCATCTTCTCATAATTTTTCCATCGTGCATCATAAATGATACTGTAATCTAATAAGGAAGCAAGGCTAAGGGAGTTTTAAAATATGAGTTGGTCCAGTCTCGGCAAGACATATTTCACCGGCCAAAATAAAGTGTAATAAAAAAAAAATAACAAATAACAATCAGTCGTATATTTTGAAAACTTATTCAAACATTTGACCTACACAAGTCTTGTTGCCAAGTCTGAAATGTTTTCTTTGGATGATTTTGCATTTAACCTTTGAAAATTATTCTATTCTCCATAACAATTAAAAACGGAATATTAGAAATAGTCATTTCAACATCTTATGTTGCTATGAACTTTCTAAAATAGCATTCAGTAAGTCTAAAAATATATAACATACATAAAATTTTCTTTATAGAAAAACTAAAAAAAAAAAAATTTTATTCAAATTGAATCGAACAACAACATTCAGATTTAAAGTGATGTTAAAAAAAATAACAAAAATTCCTGAACTGCCACTGATCTCAATCAGTTCACAAAGGTAAGGAGAAATAGACACAAATTACATAAGTAATGCCTATCTTTAAAAACAGTAAATAAATAATGATAACAAATAAATCTTCAATCACGAAAAAAAATTTCTGCTAACGTAACTAGCAAGTCATTATGAAAGGTTTGGTCAAACAAAAACATAAACCTGAGGCACTAATTGTAAAATTTTAAGTGTTAATATAATTAATTTTTTTTTAAAAGATATTACGGTAAAAAAAAAAAGAATGAACAGAAAATATATACCACAAAGAGGTTAACAATATGAATTATGTCAAAGATACAATCAAAATAATAATAATAAAAAAAAAAAAAACATTTCATACTCAACAACACACTAACACGAAATTTTTAATACAATTTCAGTAGTCTAGATGAAGCTATTACAGTGTCACAAGTGCTCGTTTTAACAAAATGAGTAATATAATATCGACAAAACTGAATCAGAAAAAAATAGAAAAGAAACAACAGATCAAGATAAAATAAATCAACAGTGACTCCCTTTGGTCGAACTAATATATATATGTATAAATAACAAGTTTCAGTTCTGACAATTGGGTCACCTAACACTTAAAAAGTTCATTGACATCGAACGAACAAATTAAAATAAGTTCGCCGATAACAAAAACAAATTACCTAACTAACAATTATTATTTATATTACATATTTTAAAATCTATATAAATATTATACAATGTACAATTATTATTTTACAAAACAGCCACGGTCACATTAAACACGACCGGAACAAGTGACAATTATTTTTCTCATTTCTTTTTTTTTTCAAATGATGTTTCATTCATAAAGAAGACTATTTACATGGAAGTTGTCGACATATGTTATTAAAATTTCACTCCACATCAATATAGTGACACAGTCCTTAGTTACTATAAGATGGCAGTACTAGCATCGATCGCTCACAATCATAAATACTTATATACATAGATTTAAACGAGAAGACTATGCCTGTGTCTGACAATAGAATAATTGAGTCCACATTAAGACCAACACATTTATATTGGGCAACGGAGCTAATAAAATGGAGCCTGTCTTGGATCGGACTGTATATTTACATCATCAAATTGCTTCTTTTCACAATTCTAGCACAGCCATATCCTGTAACAAAAAAAAAATTTAATGTCAGAGAGCTACAAAAAAAAATTACAACTCAGTTTTTGGCTTTCAAACATATAACTTCTTTGCCAATGGATTAACAATAACAATAATATTCATTATTTATTCTGGAACTGATCCCTTTAGAATAATATTACGGGCATCAAAATTAGGCTTTAGAGCTTTAGAGTTAAATACAAAATGTTCAAAATAAAAATTAAATTATAAACCATCATGACATGAGTTAAATTATAATAACGAATTTGAAAGGATAAAAACAAAAAACAATAATTAACAGAATATATAAAATAAAACCATAAATCATAAGGAGACTAACTTCTAATATATATACAAAAAAAAAGTCAAATACGAGTAAACTAAAAATGATAAACAAAATTACTGTTAATACACATAATTACAAGTTTAAACAAAAATCAGAACTGGCAAATACAGAAGATAAATAAACCAACAAAAAAATTAATAAAATAAATCACCTACCAAATCATAAATCTTAAGGTATATCCCAATAAAATAAAATAAAAGTAAAGTGAATGAATTAAGTAGTGATGATTCTATGAAATGAATAAAAATTTTTTAGATTAATTCTGAATATAGTACCCCACATTTTACTGGAGACAATGGCATACATTTCATAAATGCAAATGTATGCGAATTAAATACGAAACAAACAAGTGTATGCGGAGCAATTTCTAATAACCAGTTATTCAACAGAGTAATGTAGAAATGTAACTGATTAAAATTGTAGAAAGTGCGAATTGTATGAACCAGCCTTCCCCACAGCTGCCTATCTTGGCGAGGTCTCTTGTTAATTATACTGGCATTCATTGATCTGTAGAGGCATCCTGATGGATTGCTTAGTCCCACCCTCCTTGCCTTCATATCATGAGATATTGACTAACCAGCCCCGGCAAACAGTACACTGTTAGTTATTCTCCTAAATGTACATTATAACGGAGGACTTTCCGTTCAAATTTCTTGATTCTGCTTTCTAGGGTACCTGTTAGAGCCCAGACCATTTTATTTTTTTTCTTGCCTAATTATCTAAACAGGTGACCAACTTATTCTAACCATGGTAGGGGGTCAATTTTTTCATTTTACGGGACTGACACTTAATAAAAAAGTCAATCCCACCAGGCCAGATTCGAACCGACACCCCCGCAGATCTCAGAACGATAAAACCTAGGTCTAACCATCTGAGCAGCCATATTTCAGAGCTGGCTTTATCATGGCATTGTACACCCTTAGTTTAAGAATTTTTAGGATTTAAGAGAAGACTGTTTGCACTTGTTATACACAACACATATTATTATTATTAAATATTTAGGGAGATGGTCAGGGTTGCGGTCAAAAGAGAAATAAAAATAGTTTACAACTATTTAGCAACCGTTGAACTGTTCAACCGTTTCATTTGGGCAGCCTTGATGAAGCCCTGCAAAGTGGGGTGAAACGTTGGAAAATAAATAGTTGTAAACTATTTTTATTTCTCTTTTAACCGCAACCCTGACCATCTCCCTATATATCAATTTTTACGGTCAACTATACATGCATATATAGAATATTATTAAATATTGTTTTATTATTTATTACTCTAGTTCTTTATTTACAATTATATCACACATGGCTGGATTTATTAGCAATTATTTTCACATATATATATTGTAATATGCTCTTTTTTAGTGAATAGTATATTTTGATGTTTAAAGGGTTTTGATATGTTTTATTTTATGTATAATTTTAATATTGCTATTTGTTATTTTAAATTATAAAGCAAGCTAACCAGTTTTCTTTGTCTAAAAGAAATACGTTATTTT
>NW_027112076.1:269590-272248 GCF_000696795.3 Halyomorpha halys | reverse complement strand
TTTTATAAATAAAAAATTATTACAATATATTTACATATTTTCTTACTTTCTTTGTGTATATTGTAATATGCTCTTTTATGAGTAAATCATTATTTTTTATATATAAATGATTGTTAGTAGGTTTTATGTGATTTTGCATTGCAATATGTTTATTTGTAGTATTAAACTTAAAAGCAAGCTAACCAGTTTTTATTGTCTAAAATAAATATGCTATTCAAAACAAAGAAGATGGTGGTGCTCGTCCTTCCGAAGTGTTCGTTGAATTGTTTGTGTTGAGAACATAGATTGAAATTTTTCAAGTTTTGTTGTTACTATGCAATAATTATGGAAAAGGAATAGTCAAAGAAGAAATGGAAGAAAGTAACAATTATCAATAAACTATTTACATCGTATCTTTGTTTGTATTTTTTTTAGCCCTGACGAAGCCCTGCAACGTGGGGCGAAACGTTGGCTCAATAAAATAGTATAATTATCTACTGTTTGAGTTTTTTTACCGCACGCGGACCATATTCTATTCATATTTACATCGTAAATTATAGCAAGTAAAGCAGAGCGATTGTAGTACAATCGATTATTTTTTGGATCGACCAGTGAACATTGAAGATAGAAGAGTAGAAACGGGCACTCTTGATTTTGCTGGCTTGGGGAGAAGACGTCCGTTCAGTTAGAAGCGGGAAGGACTGATTTGTTAGTTTTGTTTCTAACTGAAATTTATTGTGTTTGTAAAACAGCTATTAATTAAGTTTAAGTGTTATTATTAGTAAAGTGTCATCTGTTTCTGATTGCCAGGAAACCCGCCCTGAGAAAAGAGTCTCTTATGTTATGAAATTTAAATAAAATTCTATTATCTGTTAAATATTAAAGTTTTTAATTTGGACCCAAGCTATCTTTTATATTTGAAATTAGTTAAAACTAATAATATTCTTTTTATTTTATTATAAATAATTTTTGATTATTACAATACATATATTCTAATTTTAGGTCAATTCTTTCTTACAATGTTTGTATCTTGTTTAGCCCTGATGAAGACCTGCAAAGTGGGACGAAATGATGGTTAACATTTAATATTTTTTTCTATTATTTTGCACCTCGATTGACCGCCACTATCTTCTCCCACTATAATTGATTTAAGTTTTAACCAAAAATAAACTAAGTGATGTATTAATTTAGGCTAGTTGTTCCCAACCAGTAGCCCGTGAATCATAGATGGGCAGCTCGAGTGTACAGCAACAAATATTTTTCTGTATTATAATCTACCTTTCCCGATATTTGGTTGTTGGTTATCACCTGGAAGGTTTTAATGGCAAGTGCACAATAAATGTGACTAAAATGCAGTTCAAAGCATCTTCATTTTAGAATATTTCCTATGGGGTACCCCCCTTAGTCTCAAGGTCTGGGGCAGACCACACATTCAGTTTCCAGCTTAATAATAGGTAGACCTCTATGGGTTGAGAACCACTGATTTAGTTAATCAATATTTAAAATACACATTCTGTTTATACACCAATTTTCTACCCTAGAAAAATTAATTTATATCATATAAATATTTAGTGATTTTCTAAGAAACCGAAGCGTTAACTAGAGGTTTCCTAAAAAATTTCATTGTTTTTTTTAAATTGACGAAGTAGATTTATGAATTTTAGACATAGGAAGCCAAGAAGAGAAAGAATATTATTATTATAATAGGAAGTACCCTGAAGATGGAGGATTCCAAAACATCGGTTTGTAGTGTAAATATTTAAAAAAAAAAAAAAAAGAAAAAGAAAAAAGGCATGGAAAGAAAATCACTAAATATTTATATGATTAAAATACATAATTTTTGCATTTGGAAGCACAAAATCCCTGAAAAATGTATTTTAAACAAAAAATAAATGTAACACAAAACTGACTTACTTTTAGGAAGTTCACCATATCCTGTGGAGATGAAGATTTCTTCCAAGTACAGACCTTACATCATTAGTGAACCTCAGTGCGTCTAGGACGGGAAGAAGATTCAGTAATGCTGTATCCATAGGATCAGAAAACCATGATTTTATCGGGATAGCGTTATCTGTAAAATAAAAAGGATGAAGTTTTAAAACTTAACTTAATTCTTATTTATTTTATGAAAATGTCTTATTATCAAACAATAAGAAAAAGAATAATTAAAAGAGCCACTGAAAGCCAAGGTGGTGTAAGTCCCTCAAATGAAGTTGTGGCAGTAGCGGGGATTCAAAATTGAACTAACCACCCATTAATAAATAAACATAGTTGCCATTAAATTTAATTATAGTTCAGTGTTAATGTTAGTTCAGTGTTAGTTCTACCATTTACACACAAAAACATGAAATAAATATCTCTGAGAAGCAAAAATGACCAAATATATAATTTTTTTTTGTTAATTTAATTTAATTATTTCTGATTAATTCCAATAAGCAGTGTATTGCAATATTGCACTCACTTTGTTGCAATTTAAATTTTAAATAAGGAATTGATAAAGTCTTGTTAATTGTTTCAATTAACTTATGTTGTCACGACTATAACAATTATCAATTTAGATAATAGAGGTATTCATGATGTTGTGTTAAATGTTAAATGTTTTACCATGTTAAATGTTTTAAGTATAGCATTGTGAGCAGCCCTATTTAAAGTCATGTTAAACGTTAAATGCATAAGAGC
>NW_027112076.1:268808-269235 GCF_000696795.3 Halyomorpha halys | reverse complement strand
TTTTCGATTTAACATGAGTTTTTCCATTTAACACGCTTTAACATGTTAAACCAAAGATCATGAATACCCCAAATAGGGGGATTGATTCATGATGTTGTGTTAAAATTTTTTACCAAGTTAAATGTTATAAGTAAAGGATTGTGAGCAGCCCTATTTAAAGTCACGTTAAATAGTAAATGGATAAGAGCTTGCGGATTTTCAGAGCAATTTGTTTTATAACCTTTCCTTCCAAAACTTCTTGTTATTGTTTACTTCTAAGTTTTGATTAAAGTAATTTATTACAACATGGCTAAATTAAGTGAAAAGTGAAAGTTTGGCTACTGAGTGCCTTGTTGATCTTCTAACTTGTGAGAAAGAGAATCAAATCAAGACCCCCCTAGTATTACTAAATAATATAAACAATTTTTAAAATTTATTCGACTAAAAA
>NW_027112076.1:259322-268520 GCF_000696795.3 Halyomorpha halys | reverse complement strand
ATAATTTAAAATTTATTTCCAATTAAGTTAATAAAAAAAATAAATAAATAAATTTTGCCCTAATATGAATGACAAAAAACTATTGGTTCACATGATTCAAGTAGTAATATATATTTTTAAAAATAAATCTTGCGAATAATATTTTAGATATAAAAGCCCAGAGGAAGAAAAAAACCTAGTAAGAAAACAGCAGGTAAAAGGAAAAAATATTTTAAATAAATTGTAAAAATTACATCCAGGTATTATATATATGCAACTATTGTTAATAACGTGGCTAGATCGAAGAGGAAACTATTTGAAAATGGCCAATGGAAAGGGCCGAAAAATTCTGATACATACATATTCTAATATCCTCTTTATTGATAAATAGTTATTTTTTAAATGTAAATAGTTTTAGTTATGTTTTCTTTCATGTATGGCCGTTCAATATTGTTCATTTGTTTTACTAACCCATTGACAGTCACGGGCAGAGCGTCAAGTACCAAACAGTTAATCCTGTGACAGTTACGGGCAGAGCATCAAGTACCATTTAGCTTATCTCGTACCTCGCACGGGCAGGGTAAGGCGTTTAAACTGTTAAGTCTACCAAAGATATTCAAGATTATAGCTAGATTCTTTGCTTCCTCTGGTTTTCTAAGATTATCTTAATTGAAGAAGGAGAGGTGGTTTAGTTTTGAATCCAGTATACCGTCGACTTGGAAACCGATAACAGAATCCTCCACAACAGAGTTTAGAGCTTCATTAGTTCTAACTAAAAGCAAAACACCACTAAGAAGTACCAAGCCCAAGCTGAGGCAATAGGCCTTCCTCCTACTCCCACACCGCTCCGATTGACAGAGAGACGTTTTATTGATATTATTCAGCCAACTGCCAACAAGGCCAAGCCATACAGACTTCGTGTAGTGTGCTGTTCAAAATGAATAAGTGGAAAGAAGTGAGGAAGGAAACATTCCTTAGGAACAAAAAGGACAGTGGAAACTGTCCTTATTGTGATATTAACTTATGTATCCCGTGTTTTAAAATCTATCATATGCGGACTAATCACTAACAAGGTACATATAAAAACACATATTTTTACATTTTTTATTAGATGTCGAAGCATTTTCGAACATGGAAAAACTCGACATTTTTTTTACCTGAATTCATAATTTTACCACAATGTGAAAGAGTTATATCAAGAAGCAAAAGTACCCAATTTTGATCAGTCAAATATGGAGTAAAAATACATCATTCAAAATATTCAAGATGGCTTCAGAAGTCTGTCGAATTGCTATGTTGAGCAGATAGATTAAAATTTTATCAATTTTTGTTATTTTTTCTATCATGATTGTAATTACAGTAAATTTAAGAAAAAATATAAGAGGATAAATAAATATTAAGGAAAAATCTACATAGAGAAAATCGTCGGCAAAAACTCAAAATAGTTGTGCGACAATCGATTTTTGCATCAATGATCAAGGGTTGGTAACAAACAAAGGAAGATAGACACTCCTTGATTTGTATGGCAGGAGGCTGGACTTGTCCTGAAAGCTAGGAGAACCTGATCACCCTTTGTCTACGGTTAGTGGTAGCATCTTTGGAAAGAAGACATCAAGAATCATCAGTCATCAAGGAAGATTGGATAGTCTGCTCAACATAGGATTTAAGTAGATTTGTTAAAGTAGCCATTAATTTAATTAAATGTCTTTGTGCCCTGATTGTCTGGAAAACCCACCCTGAGAAAGAGTCAATAATGTTAAATAAATTAAAATAAAATTCTAAAATTCTTAAAATAAAAAAATCTAGTTAATATTTAATAAAAAATGTGAGTTTAACATAAATGTTTTTTTATTGATATAATATAATTAAAATAAAGTTTCAGTATGTTTAAATTTTCTTTCTAATCTCCCAGGACTTATTGGACAAAACAGTCAGGCACATGTCAATCTTGTTGAAAGTTGAATGATCAAAAAAAAGATACAACACCTTGGCTATAAATATATGGATAATACTGCTAACTGAGTAATTTGGTCATACCATCTGTGCTGCTGCTTAGAAGCCAGGAGTTACACCATTATTCCTATATTTAGTTTATGATTCACTTCTATCATTAACTTACGATTATGCAAAAAGTGGATTTAAACCACTTTGGCTATAATAGGCTCATATAAAAGCTATTTATATCAAATGACAAATTCAAGAATTATAAGTAATGAGAATTAATAGAAAGTAGGAATGTACAAACCAGGATAAGACCTGTAGGCACCGGGAGAGTTGTCAAGAATGAAGATAGACGCGAGGTCCGACTGTACCGCAGCCAGGTCTTTAGTGTATGTACCTAATTCCGGTGTACAGTGCTGTCGATAGTAGCGCCTCTTCAGGATGCCTCTGTTGTCGTCCAGCTTGTCAGCAACACCAGCTCCATATATTTCCATGGACGCTGTGAACACCACCAGCTCGTACCACTGCGACACCTACAAAGTTACTTATAACATTAATAATTAATTAATTTAAAATCATTAATTACTATGTCGAATAAGCTCAACAGTTAAAATAACTATATAACAAAGTATATAAATAAAAATCATGATAAAAGAAAGATGGTCATGAAGATCGAAGATGGATGCAGAAAAAAAAACTCATAGTAATTAAACTATTTTATGTGATCCAACGTTTCGCCCCACTTTGCAGGGCTAAAAAAGATACAAACAACTAGAACAATGTAACAAAGTAAAAGAATAGATAACATGAAATAAAAGTAAACTGAAGTATGGCTAAATATGATTAGAAATATGTGAAAATTCATAGGGGTATTCATGATCTTTAGTTTAACATATTAAAATGTGTTAAATGGAGAAATATTTCCTTCTTTTACCATGTTAAAATGATATAACATAACATGGTTGAGAGTCTGTTACTAGGTCTGTTAAATGGAGAACGACGTCACACAACAGACCAGCTGAACTTGTCACCATTTTATTTGTTGTCATGTTAGGTTAATTACTCATAGTTTGTTTTGTTTTTCTTCTTTTGTCTTGTGTGACTTTTAAAAAAGACAATCAGTAGCCAAACTTTTACACTTCTACTTTTCACTTATTTTAGGCATGTTGTAATAAATTACTGAAATCAAAACTTGGAAGTAAACAATAACACAAAGTTTTGGAAGGAAAGTTTACTGAACAAGTTGCTCAGAAAATCCGCTAGGAGCTCTTATGCATTTATCATTTAACATGACTTTAAACAGGGCTGCTCACAATGCTATACTTATATAACATTTAACACAGTAAAACATTTTACATTTAACACAATATCATGAATACCCCTTATATAAAAATTATGTACAGTTAAAAGTACAAATAAACTGTATAAAAAGTATAAAAAAATGAAAATAGAAATAATAACAAGATAAAAAGGAAATATAAAAAATAGTGTACACTGAAAGATGGAAAAAGGGGAGGGGGGTGTTTTACTGTGTATAGTATTTTTATTTTAGTCTATTGTATTGACACCGACGGATCCGTAAGATATGCCGATATTGTAATTGTAGCGTTTACAAAAGTCGGAGACACGGCTCTTGTCTTGGATCCGACGGTGAGATTTGAAAGTAATGACCTCGAACAGGAAGGTGGAGTGGAAAGGGAAAAAAAGAAAATATATGAAAAATGCGTCCCTTTCCTTAAGGAAAAATTCCGCGAGACCTTCGGAGAGAGAGAGTTCACCGTGAGAGGCCTCTGGTTTGGATCTCGTGGAACAATACCAGATAGAACAAGGAGCTTCTTAGAAGGCCTAGGTGTTAGCATTGGGGATATTGCGATCTTGGCGGAAAATATTATTTTGGACTCCCTGGGGATCATACACCATCACCTGCATGGGAATTAGCTCGGAGATTGTTCTTTGTTTTATTTATTCATTTTAATATGTTGACCTCTCTAGGTGTGTGTTTTAACGTATTTATTCATTAAATCATTTTATTTTATTAATACTATTTTTTTTTTGTGTTGTTTTTTTTTTTTTTTTAAACGTATTCATCCATTCAAGTATTTCCTGTAACCGGTTTTTTTTTTTATATTTTCCTCTTAATCTATATGTTATTCTTATTCTTGTAAAATATATCTAGTTGTTTGTTCTTGATAGACTGATCTACTGCTGTGACTATGAATGATGGTCTGATCTCACATTACCGTATTATATTGAATTTTTTTAGCAGGTCACTGAAGAGGATCTAGGAGGGTGAATTCCGGAGAGCGAATTTGTTGATAGTGTGAATTGAATAATTGAGCAGAAATGAGAGGGAAGAATGGGAGTGAGTGAAAAATTTGTATTGGTTGTACAGACCGAAATGGATTGTAAAAGGAAACTGTAGTGGTGAAAAAAAAATTGTTTATTATATCCTATTATTGTATATCTTTTTTTATGATTATACCATGAATATGTAATGTAAATATGTCCGATTACAGATTGATAAGTATGCTGTGTGAGATAGCAACCTAATGTATTTAGGCAGCATATATGAATAAAGTATATCTCTCTATTTTTTAGTTGTTGCTATTTTCGTTTTCATTAATTGTCAAATATCGTTTTGTAATTCTTGTTTATTTATACTTTTCACTGCACATCTTATTTGAATTATCTTTAATTTACTTTGTTCATCTTTATATAAATTTTGACATATTTCTAATCATATTTAACCACGCCTTAGTTTACTTTTATTTCATGTTACCTATTATCTTACTTTGTTACATTTACACATCACTTAATAAGTCCCTAGTCTGACACATAGATGGCAACATTGTTGACAGACCCACATGATTTCCAGATAGTACTAACCTTCAAAGAGTTGGTGTCAAAATTGCATGGCATTCTGACCGTTAGTTTAGAGGATACAGTCGTTTTAGTAACCCCAGTTTAGTAATTTTCAAGACAATGGATAGACAGGAATTTCGTGTCTTGATTAAACGCTGTTTTTTTGATGAGGAAAAATACTGTTGAAGCCAAACAGTGGCTTGATAAGCACTATAGGGACTCAGCAACAGGGAAATCAACTATTATTTACTGGTATGCTGAACTTGAATGCGGTCGTACAAGTACCAATAATGCTGAAAGTTCTAGCAGTTGTTTCATAAAACATAAAAAATGTCCAAAAAATAGTTTTAAAAGACCGTAAAATGAAGTTGCATGAGATAGCTGACACCTTGAACATATCAGAAGGTAGTGTATTGTAATATCCTTTTGAGCAAATACTTATTTTTTATATATATGAGTGGTTTTAATATGTTTTTGTTATTTTATATCATTTCAGTATTGTTTATTTGTTGTATTAAATCAGAGAGGCAAGCTAACCAATTTATTTCTGTGATATATGGAGTGGAAAAGATCAAAAAGAAAATCAAAGAAAAGTTAGATAACCCAAGATGGCGACGCCATTCTGAAGTCGGTAGAATCGCTGCCATGTTGAGCAAATTCAAATATTTTCGAATATATTTATCTGGCCTGGGGCGTTGACTTATTTCATTGAGTGGTGGTCCCACAAAATGAAGAAATTGAGCCCTAACCATGGTTAGGCAGTATAGGACTCCAATGGGAGTCTTAGCCAAAAAAAAAAAAAAAACATATTCTGACCGAAAAAGGATGAATGAATGGCAGAATTTAAAAGGCTACACAACACTGAATTAAGGGAACTACACCCGGTAAATATAATTCAGGTTATACCTTTGCAGCATATAAGATGGGCATGTAAGATTGTAGGGATTAGTAATGAGTGGATCCCTAAAATGTTAATAAACACTGAACCGACGGATAAAGGTCCGAGGAGTAGACTGAAATATAGATGAGAGAATTGCGTTAAAACTGATTTAATAGATTTGGGTTCGGAGGGGTGTCACTGGAAGGATGAATGTAAAATACAATTGGTGGTATCAGCATCGAACCATTGGATACATTAGACCTTAATTATTATTATAAAAGTGAGTGTAAATATAAATATAAATTAAATAAGCTACCACTTTTATAGTAGACCTTGATGATCAAAAGGTTTTACACTTTTAAACAAAAACATTATTGATATAGTCTTATTTTACAGCTTATTCTTGTAATATTATTTTCCATATTTTTATTATTACTATATTATGATAGTCAGCTTGATCTGTACTTAACCCTAATAAAAGCATGGAATTTAGACCAAAACTTCTGAATCTAATAAAATAATAATTTTTGTTCTTTACTTGACTGACTGCACTACCACCCATGTATTCCTTATATAAAAATCTACTGTCAACTAACTCAATATAAAATTTTAATCCATCAAAAAAAAAACCTTTACTTTTAGAGAATTGGAGATATCAAAACTTTTGATAGAATATTCCTCAACTATGTTTATATAAACGCATATATGTCTTAAAATACTCACGATATCTAAAAAGAAATCCACATGTGGCCTCTTATGGACAAAAAACCGGACTGGGTTCCTCTCAATCGTAACCTTCAGGATAAAATCAGGAGGCATCCCGGGCTTCACCGTCGGTCTTGTATTGGTATCATGGTGAGAGTGTATCAGAGTTTCATCCAAGTCAAGAACCAGAACTTTTCTCTTGACCATATCTAGCAAACAACACAAATATTATTAATAAAAAATTAATGAACATTTAAGTTATAAACAAAATAAATTGAGGACTAATTCAAACTCTCATTTTCAAAATCTGGAAATCCTGAAAAAAACAAGTAGTAAATCAAGTCATCAATAAATTTCACACCATTTATTTATTTACACATTAATTTCAGTGTTGAATTTGAGAAAATTTTGTTAAATATAGCTGAAAGTACACTCGACTTTACCACAATTTAGATTCTGTTAAAACTTGTGCCATTTTCATAAACAATATAAAAATTATGGAATAGGTCTAACTCCATATTTTATTAGAGAAAATTGCCTTTTTACACTTTTTTTTTTATCCTCCAATTTCATTTACAAAATACACCATCTTTCCAAACAATAATTAAAATGTTTTGGACTAATACATATGCAAGTTTTTTTATTTATATAGACTACGAACCATAATCACAACTTTTTTTACAATCAGAGCTTATGAATACAGTAGATATATGAACTTATGAATAATTATATTTTTAGATCAATTAACTTACTCAGCCGATGCCTCGAGAGTGGAGATAGTGGATAAAGCTCATATTTAACAGGTTGATGTTGAACAATCTGTAACAAATTTAAAAAAAAAGTTAATAAATTTTAATATGGAATAATTAAATTAATTATAATTAATAGTAAAAAATTGAAACATACATACATACAGAAATGATATATACACCTAATGGTTATTATTGAAAATATAAATCAAAGCAATAAGTCTAAAATAGCAGTTCATTTTAGGCTGTTGGTTTGAGGTGTGCTGCCTCAGATCATTATGATTAATATCATGATCCTTATTCTATTTCTAATTAATGATTAATGTGATTTAGTGGTTTTGAGTTCTGATGGTGCCTAAATTGGCAAAAGTGTTAGCTAGTCAAATTATTTAGTGTTCTTAGACTCATATTGAGGTGGTAACTGGAAAAAGGATGTCTGCCCAAAAATCATATTCCTAGAAACCCCCTGGTAAAATTTTGTAAATGATACATAACATCAACGTATGAAACCAAATTTCCTTTATTGTAGCTACCAGATTCAAAAAAATTATGATATGGCTCCAAAACTTTGGTACATCATAAAATAGATACCATTTACAGGCCAGATAAAGTTGAAAATTTATCTTCTGAAAATTGTTGAACTACCTCTCTTTCTGCCAAATACTAACAATATATTGCTCGCCGAAAAGAACAATGATGCAACTATAAACATTGTGGAATTGACTTTATTGTGTTGGTGGGCTCCATATTTATTAAAAAAGTCAACATAATAGTACTAAAAAATTTCCCACTAAGTTTTTTAGTACAATTATGTTGATCTACAAATATCTAGTAGAGCGATCCCAAATTGGGAGCTCCGACATGAGTTTAAAATTATTTAATAGATGAATCAAAGCATTGTAAATTTATCTGTAGTTCATAAAATTAACAATAATATATAATTACTCATTTAATTAAGATGGAAAAACAAAAAAAAATTGTTAGTATTTTTATTTTTTTTTAAATTAAAATATTACCAAAAATAATTGATTAATATGCTGCATTATTATTATTTTTTTTTTTTTGCCCAATGGAAATAAATTTATGTCCTCCTACCTTATAAACTTTTTATTAAAATTTTATGTGTTGGACACAGTTGCTAAATCTCATAAAACTCGTATGGCTCTAGTATATCCATTTTTAATCCAATCAGCACAATAAAGTTAATGTCACAAAATTTTACAATTGTGTGATTGTTCTTCTGGACCAGTAATATGAAATACATAAGAAGTTATTTCTATTACCATTTTTTTTTTTTTTAACACTGTATTGAAGTAATAGTAGCACCAAAAATACTCTAGATAAAGCTTAACAATTTTTATGAGATTTAGTGACTGTGTTCGACACCAATTTAAAATTTTAATAGAAAAGTTATAATTAGATTAGGTAGGCCACAAATGTATTTCCATTGAGAAAAAAAAATTAATTATAATAATAGTAATACAGCACATTAATTGATTATTTTTAGTAACATTCTAATGTAAAAAAAAAAAAATAACAGTAATTTTTTGGGGGGTTTTCCTTGTCAATCCATTGGTAAGGCTCTATCTAAAGCATTTTTGGTGGCATTACCATGAGGTTACACAAGAAACTTCCACTTTCTCAAAATATTACAAAAACAAAAATTTAGACAAACAAGGTTTTTTTTATTTAGTTAATTAGTACAATTAGCAAGAAAATACGCTAACTAATTCAACCAGAAGTTTCTTGTGTAACCCGATGGTAATACCACCAAAAATGCTCAAGATAGAGCCATACCAATAGATTAAGAAGGAAAAACAAAAAAAAAAAATTATATTAATAACCTACGTTATAATCTTTCGATTAATATTTTAAATTGGTGTCGAACAAAGTGGCTGAATCTCATAAAATTGTTGTCAACAATCTTGTTAAATTGTTAAGCTCTATCTAGAGTATTTTGGGTGGTACTAGGTAGAAACTTCCACTTCCTAAAAATATTATAAAATAAAAAGACAATTAAACAATGTTTTTTTTCTATATTTTCCTACTATTTCAACCCCTCTAAGAATAATTTTTTTTTAA
>NW_027112076.1:255567-259272 GCF_000696795.3 Halyomorpha halys | reverse complement strand
ATATATATAAAAAGAATCTAAATTTTGTAAATTTATCTGGAGTTCCTATTAACAATAAAATATAATTACTCATTGGTTAAGAAAGAAAAACAAAAAAATTGATTGTTAGTTTTTTGCCGTTTTGTTATATTAAAATATTACCAAAAATAATCATTTTCAACATCAGCATTATTATAATTTTTTTCTTAATGGAAATACATTAATGTTCTACCCAATAACCTTTCTATTAAAATTTTAAATTGGTGTCGAACACAGTAACTAAATCTCATAAAACGTGTTAAGCTTTATCTAGAGTATTTTTGGTGGTACTATTAGAATTTAGTAGAGTGAAAAAGAAAAAAACAGGTAATAGAAATTTGCGATTCAATACTTTTTATTCCCAACTTTGAAGGGAAAAACTTAAAAAATTCATATCACTGGTCCGGAAAAACAGTCACACAACTGTAAAATTTTTTGACTTTGACTTTATCGTGTTGACAGGATTAAAAATGGATATACTGGAGCCTTACAAGTTTTATGAGATTCAGGAACACTACCACGAAACTAGTTACAACCTGAGCCCGGTTTCATAATGAAAGCTAATAGTATTAGTTCAAAATAGAAATATAGAAACAACATGTTAATTACACTAATACTTATTATTTTTTTCATAATAGGGAGGACTATTAGTGATATTATAGGGGTTAAAAAGTACTTAAGTACAAGTTACTATTGTACAAGTCAGTATAATTGTATTAAGTTAAATTGACAAGACTAATAGTATTAGTTTGTACTTTATTATGAAACAGGGCCCATGAGTTACATAATAAAGTAACTCTTGGGTACATAATACAGTAACTAGAACTTAAGTTCTAGATACAGACCTAGAACTTAAAAAGACAATTTATTAGTCTAGATCTGCACTTAGAACTTTATCACACCTGAGTATATGTATTAGTAACTAGTTTCAAGTCCATCTAAATGTATACTTTCTAATATTATTATTAAAAAATATTATTTTTATATATATAACAATTTTTTTGAAATGTTTTGTAAATTCTACATTGTTTGTATCTTGTTTTTTCAATTAGCCCAGACGAAGCCCTGAAAAGTGGGGCAAAACGTTGGTTAACAATTAATAGTTTTCTTTTACTATTTTGACCGCCACACAGACTATCTACCTATAATAAAATAAATATAGAATGTCCGGAAAAGTGAAAAAAGAAAGAAATATTTAAAAAAGAGAGACACTTACTCGGACTAACTACTTAAAGCGAAAGTTTCGCCTAAAGTAAGGGGTACCAACTCGTCCGGTAGATAGCAGGCATACGAGTACACAAATACAAGTTTATCTGGACATTCTTATGTTTATTAATTTTACTCATGTATATTACTGGGTATCTTTTGTCCATTGTAACATATATTACATTACCTTTTTTGCCCATTTTATCATATATATCGTTTTCTTTCATCATGTTGGTTTTAAATTATTTTTAGACAATACACATATTATTATATTTATTCCATTATTCATCATTTACATTTTCTTTCGCACCTTTCATCATGTTTATTTCTTAATTTACTTGAACACTATATGTTTTTTAATTTTTTATCATTTATCTTGTATAATTCCTACCTCTACTAAATTAAAGATAATACAAATAAGATGTGCAGTGAAAAGTATAAATAAACAACAATTACAAAACGGTATTAGGCAATTAATGAAAATGGAAATAGCAACAACTAAAAAATAAATATAAAAATACTATACACAGTAAAACACCCCCCTCCCCTTTTTCCATCTTTTAGTGTACATTATTTTTTAAATTTCTTTTTTATCTTGTTATTATTTCTATTTTCATTAATTGTCTAATACCATTTGTAATTCTTGTTTATTTATACTTTTAACTGTACATAATTTTTATATAAGGAGTATTCATGATATTGTGTTAAATGTAAAATGTTTTACTGTGTTAAATGTTATATAAGTATAGCATTGTGAGCAGCCCTGTTTAAAGTCATGTTAAATGGTAAATGCATAAGAGCTCCTAGCTGATTTTCTGAGCAACTTGTAAAGTAACCGTTCCTTCCAAAACTTCTTGTTATTCTTTACTTTTAAGTTTTGATTAAAGTAATTTATCACATGCCTAAATTAAGTGAAAAGTAGAAGTGTAAAAGTTTGGCTACTGATTGTCCTTTTTAAAAAGTCCAAAACACAAGACAAAAGAAGAATAAACAGAACACGAACTACGAGTAACAGCTAGTCTGTTGTGTGACATCATTCTCCATTTAACAGACCTAGTAACAGACTCTCATCCATGTTGTATGTTATATCGTTTTAACATGGTAAAAGAAGGAAATATTTCTCCACTTAACACGCTTTAACATGTTAAATAAAGATCATCAATACCCCTAGTATCAATCAACAACTATCTACTTAATTGTTATGTGTATTTCTAAGTTTTTTTTATAATTATTTTGTTTTTATTTTTATGTTTCTCTAAATTCAGGTAGTTACCTCGTTTTGTTTTTTTCAGCCCTAGTGAAAGTCTAAAATTTAGGTCGAAACGTAGACACAGATAAATAATTTTTGTTTATTTGTACATCTTTGCTGATGGCACCCCCGACCAACTTCTCCTCATATCAATCTACAGCCAACTATTAACTCCTCATTAGTGCATTAATTAATTTTTTTAATTTTGAAAAATATATGTAGATATTACAATAAGTTTTAAAAATATTTTAAATAAAAATGATGCACTAATCAACATTAATTTTATAATTAACCTTCCTCAATTAGGAAATAAAGATTTAAGTTAATAACCAATAGTATAGGCAGCATCCTCAACCACTAAATTATAAAGTATATCGTATAGATCGCAAGAAGGGATTTGAACAAGCCACGTGAGGAACAGTAAAAAATAAAATAGGGTTTCCATAGGAACAAGTAGGATGTTTTCAAAGTGTTTCCATAGGAACTTGTAAAGGATGTTTTCAAATAGTGTTTCCATAGGAACTTGAGCAGATTTTTTTAAAACTATATATGAATCAATTTGTTGTATCTTTGCTACGAGTAATAATCATCAGATTTAGATGATATTAGTTTTGTTTTTATGGAGAATTAAACTATCTTTCCAAAGAGTGGTCATAATGTTTCAGAAGATCCATAGTTTTTGAGTTATTAAAAAAAAAATAATTTTTTTAGCAAGATGCCAGAAAGATTTTTTTTAAAATCACTTAAGAGTCTGAATTCTTTCGAACCCAACTTTATTGCACATCTACAGCATAACCAGGACTGCCATTAATAATATTGACTTTACAACAATTGTCATTTTTAAGATACAATGATCAATTAAATGCATAAATAAATACAATTATCAACACTGGTAATTAACAGTTAATAATTATCTTTTAGCAAGAAAAAATATATTTAACTCAGAAAAAAAAGGGTGTGGTGAACGTATACATTTTTGACAAAATGCCCCCGCGTATCATAAGAACCAAATCCGATACATGCTGAAACTAAGCTACATTAACCAAAACCAATTATAATTATGAGAGATAGTTGACCGTGGATGATAAATGAGGAGAAGATGGTTGGGGGTGCGGTCAATGAAACACAAATAAGTATGACTAACTTATTTTAATGTGCCGACGTTTCGGCTAGAGTTTCTAGCCTTCTTCAGGGCTAAAAACAAAACAAGATAACAACCACAGTAAGTATAG
>NW_027112076.1:246437-255407 GCF_000696795.3 Halyomorpha halys | reverse complement strand
TGTGTTTCATTGACCGCACCCCCAACCATCTTCTCCTCAAAACCAATTATATTAATTTTTGTATGAACCCTCACAATCAGATCTTAAACATCTTTTTATATATGTGATAAAAAGCCTCATACTTAGAGCAGGACACCCAAAATAAGATGTTTAGTTTTTGTTTCTTTTATTTCATTAACTAAGTAATGCCGTTTTAGTCTTGTTTTTTCACTCTAATGGAGATTTTGTTTTTTCACTTCAATGTTTGTTCACTTAAATGTCGTTTTTGTTTCTCTAATGTAGAAATCCCCGTTCGTATTCGTATAAATTATTAGTTTATATAAATGATTTTTACTTCATCATTTAGGTATACTGTTTTGTTATTAGCTTACATAAAATTCTAATAGTTTGTAGATTGTTGTTATTATTTAATTATCATTACAATTATTGTTAAATTGTGTACTTTACAGGCTAACTCTATTTTGTACAGGGGTTTCCCCCTAAATAAATATTATGTGTACAATAACACCTTAATAAACCTGATGATGGTGTAACGATAGATGACATAATTTAAAAAGTGAAATAAGAAGAGGATTTCATTGAATTACAAAAAATCGAGAAATAAAACTTAATTTGAATAACTGTTGGTTTGAAGGATTATCTCGGTAATCTTTTGTAATTTAGAGTCATATCTTGCTGAATTAGCTAAGACCAGTAATACGAATACTTTTTTTGTAAAATGGATGTAACAATCAAAGAATATTTGCTAGAAATAGCAAATACAGAGTAATGACTTTCTTCAATTGTTCATGAAAATATTTCTTTATTTTATGGTTTCAACTAGTGAAAGTATTTTTTGTATATAATTTCAATCTATATGGATTCTAAAAAACCATAAATGAGTTTCAGTTGCTGTGATCATTTATATTTCTTACACAGTGTTGAATATCCCGTCAATCAACTACCAATTACTTGGAATGATTTTGAATATTTTTTTTTTTAATTGGGATTGATTTGAAACATTTCCCAAATTGAAAAATTAAACCTGTATTCGAAAAAACTCAATTCTTCATTTTACATTTAATTTCTAAATTATCGTCAATCCGTGGTGGTATGGGAGCACATATGACAATATGCTATCATGAAACGTCACGTTTCTAGCTTGCGTTTCAGAATGGTGGGGGGAGCTCTAGCAGCTCCCTTTCACATTGGATTGTTCTGAATCGAGTTTCCACCAGCTACGATCATTCTGGGTTCTGCTGTCTTTAGGATTTTTACACTCCTTAAAATTTTGTTTTTAATAATAAATTTATTATTTGAAATATATAAATTTATCTTTTAAATTATATATATTTTTTTACTTCAATATTCCTTTATTTTACACTTTTCCAATAAAATTTTTACAAGTTTTTTTTTATAATATGTTGATATAAAATAACTTTATAGAGTCCTTAGTCCTTATCCAACGGATTGCATACATAGATTAAGTGGCATACTCAGGTAACAACAATAGTCGTCATGATTATAAAAAAGGTATTTAAACTTTATTTGGCTAAATATTACATTTTATACATTAGGTAATGCTTATTTAAATTAAAAGCAAAGAAAATATGAACAAAAAAAAAATTGTGGTTTTCCAGAGTACACAGCTTCGCATTCTGGGTGCCAAGAATAGATATTGAGGACATTATAGACTGTCTTTCTTCGGATGCCAACGACTCAGGGTTATCACATTTTAAGTAAAGAAAAAAGATTATTGAGGAAACCAAATTGATAAAGCTAAGTCTGGTGAAAATTATGAAACGCACGCAGTGAGTCAATTTTAACAAGTAAATGAGGGGAAATGGTAAAAAATATAACTGCTCCTTGAGTTTGAGAGATAAAGCAGCTAATAAAAAAGAAAGCAAATAAATTAAAAAATATGAAAAAAGTTTGCCTGACACTTAATAGAGCCACAAGATTAAGTGTCAATTACAGTTTACTTTATAACGAATGTATAAGCGTTAACTGAAATACTTCAATGTAAATATTTAATTATTCAATAATATAGGATCTACTAATGTCATTAATGATCATATCTCAATTTTTAAAATGCACTGTAAAAATTTTCCTATTTATTTGATAAGCGATGAGTATATAAAACAAAATTAAAAATAAATAAAGTACTAAAACAAAAAAAAAATTCATTTTTAAATTAAATAATATGTACAATATATTTACAACAATATATTATACAAATTAAAAAAAAGAAATGGACCAGGCTCCTGTGGATTTAAGAATACCTAGTAAATTTAATTAAGATATTTAACAAACAACTAGGTAACGCAGTCTAAAGATAAAAGCTTCCTCAAATTCATTTCAAATACTGGGAAGAACTGTAATAAATTGTTTACCTGTCAAAATAATTTAATGTAAACAAAACAAATTTAACTAGAAAAAAAGAGCTACATATACTTGAATTATTGAACAAAAATAAAAAGTTCTTATTAATTAATTTTAAAAAATTAAAAAACACTTAGAAGCTATAAAGAACGATAAGGTTTAGAAATGTTTGAAAAGCATATAATGGCTTTAAAACATAACAAACACAATTCAATTAAACAATAATCTCAAGTGGTGAAAAAACATTTTCAACTGAGTGATAAGCAATTTGTACTTTGAACAGATAACATTTTAAATAATATAAATTTTTTTGCTACTATATTTATTTTATTTCATTTTTATAACCCTTAAAACCAGATATTGCAATATGAACTTAAAAATAAAATAAAACATATAAACCAAAAAGGTTCGATTTAACTGAAAAGTCACAAATTTTAATTATGTAAATAAAAATAATTAAAATTGACACCAATACTCTTTAAAAATATTTCTATATAATTTAAACATTCTTAACCACAAAAAAAAAATAATAATAATTTTAAAATAAATTCATCACTAAAACTAATTTTGATATGATTTGAATGATAAAATTTGAAACTTTATGTTTATATCAACAAAAAAAATTATGAGTTCAGATTATCTATTTTTTTTTTTATATTTTTTTTTAAAACCATAAAAAAAGTTACAACAGTTGATAATAAAGAAGTGTGAAAAAAAAAGTATTTTGTCTTAGTAACAGTTGAGTTCATCACAAAAAGTCATATTTTTTTCTTATTTGAAGTTGATCTTATAAAATAAATAAATATTGGTTTATGAAGAAAAAAAAAGACAATAAAAATAAACAGTAGAATTCATTTTATAACAAAAATATTCACATTACACATAAATAACATTAAAATGGGAAACAATAATATTAAAAGTTAATAAAGGGATAGGATCATAAGAATTAATAAACGAAACTTTGAGCTTGATTAAAAGCCATTACCAAGGATGATACACTGTCATTTAATTTTACGAAGTAAAAAAAACTTTCAATAGGAAAGGAAATGTGAGCAGACAAAATTCTAGAATATTAGAGGTCACTAAATTTGGCAACTGATTTTGTTGGCAACTCAACTTGGCAAGAAGTTCACCAAGTATTGTTCGTCCTATAAACACAAAGTTTAACTGATTCTTTTTCGTTCATTAACTACTTATGCAATACTTCAGTCATTGAAAAGTTAATAGATGATGAAACATAATTCAAACATGATACAGCCGTACTGTAGTGAATCAGGTCCAAGTTCATTCATAACCAAAACTGAATGTATTTAACAATTGGAATTATATTCAATTAAATGCCTTAGTAAAAATCTGTTAATTTACATAAAATAATAAATTACTTCAAATTTATGTACCTTTATATAATATCGGCCTACATAACTATACAAGTACTCAACTAATCGTGTAACCAAATTTCCCAATATGCCGCAGTACTTAATAATGTAATAAGTATTTACTTCGAAATAGGTCAACTTTGGTAGAAAAATGTCAAAGGCCATTAACAAAAGTGATACCTGGAAAAAATTGAAAATAAACTGACCAACAAATCTACACTTATCATCTGAATCACATGAAATGACTATTAAAAAAAAATAAATAAATAAACACAAGCATTTTAACAAGGATAAACATAATTCACTTATCTCTTTTAGCGGTGTTGATGTAAACTTTGTTAAATCAAAACAGTATCACCTTTTTAACAAAATTTACACAAAAATAAAAAACATTTAAAACAGAACATTAAATAAGGACATGGTAATAGACATCTAATTAAGAAATGCTTCCGATTGATTACATTAACTACTTACAGCTCTAACCTTTCTCTTCAAAAGAAAACATATACAGGTCCATACACGAGAGGCTAGCATGTAGCAAGCCCGAAGTCCCATTTGCAACTCCTTAAGCATTTGGTTAAGTATTACTGTACATTGAGTTGGTGAATGGCGAAAAACATTGCCTATTTACAATCAACTATATTCACAGACGGGTTCGTCATCTTCAACGGTTGGTCGCCATAATCGACCCGATACAACGGTTCCTTCACATCTCCTATCTCCAGCCCAAACAATCATGATTTTTTATTTTAATATCAAGATTTTAATTTTTACCAAATACTTACTCTCACTACTTTCTATTTAAAAAGACAATTTTATCTTAATAATAATAAATCGATTTTAATAATCTCCAATACTAACCCTCAAATGAAAAATAATCATGATAAAAATGATTTACTTGGTCTTTATTAAAACCTATAATTTAATTATGAGAAAAGAAGTTAAGATTAAATTTTTTTAAATTTAATACCAACCGAATTACTATATTCATTTATTAATTTCTATTATCGCCGTTTGAAGGGGGTTGGTTTCATTCAAGATAATGATGCCACAATCAGTAGGTGTTCCTTATTGATTAAGATGTGGACCGCATTTTCGCTTCTATTTTAAATAAAACCTTTATATTCGTATGTTATTGTGTATCTGAATTGCCAGATTTGAAGTGGTAATGCCTATTTGTGCATCTCTTTCAAGACTTAGGCGCATTAAACAATGCAGGATTTAGCATTAACTGATAAACGATTCATCTGTAGTTCAGCTACATATCTGCTTTAATAATGCCGTTATTTTAACTCTTGAGACATTTAAAATGATATAAAGTAATGAATTATGGTATTTCTTATGTATATGTGATCTAGATTCTGATTTTTATTTGTACTAACAGAGTTTCGGATTGATTTCTAGAGATCTCATTAATACATTACAAAATGATTGGAGGCTTGTTTGTGTATAATCATAAAGGAGAGGTGCTTATTTCTCGGGTGTACAGGGATGATATAGGCCGCAATGCAGTCGATGCATTCCGTGTTAATGTCATTCATGCTAGGCAACAGGTGAGATCTCCTGTTACAAACATTGCTAGAACATCTTTCTTCCATATAAAGGTGAGATTGGCTACTAATCTTTATATTTTAATCTATACCAGATCAATTTAAGTTGTATTTGTTTAATTTATTTGTATTTTTCCTCCAGAGGGCTAATATATGGCTTGCAGCGGTCACTAAGCAAAATGTCAATGCAGCAATGGTTTTTGAATTTCTTCTCAAAGTTATTGATGTTATGCAGTCTTACTTTGGAAAAATATCTGAAGAAAACATTAAAAACAATTTTGTTCTTATCTATGAACTCCTTGATGGTAATTTCACTATCACATTCCATTTTAATTAGTCATTTAGTGTAAGGAGTAATATCTTGCAATTCTGGGTATTAAACCTAATTTCATAAGGTTTTGTCTAATCATCTTTAAATATTTACTTTCATATCATAAATATTTTCCAAAAACAGAATCACAACTCTGTTAATTTTTCTGGAGCAGGACAGTTTAGTGGTCTTTTTTTTTTTTTTTATCTAATTTTATATTTCAATTTTATTATTTTATTTATTATCTTGATTGTTCGTTGATAATAAAAGTCTAAATCTGAAATATCTATAAAACTCAGCTAATACTACTCATAATTTTTGTGATGGAAGTTGTATTGGCGTATTTCAAATTTATTTTTTGATTTATTTTGCTTTTTTTATTTATAAATAAAATCTATAACTATTTATTACTCTGTTTTATGTATATTTATATAATCAATCAGAAATGGATATTGACACAGACACAGTCAGTGTTGAATTTGAATTTTTTATAGTTAAGCATCCATATTTAATAGTTAAAATTGAATCCATGTTGATCATAAAATTTTCTCAGGAAAGTTTTATGTTCTTGTATTGAACATAATTTGAGTTAAAATCCTTTTAACTGCTCTATTCGTTTGTACAAAGTGGTATTGTATTTTGCAATTTTTACTAGCTTATCTTACTAGTCAAACACCCATTTCTTATCTTTATTGTTAGCGTTTAGTTTTAACTGTCTTGTAATTGTAATGAAATATGTTTTCATTTATATATATGTTATCTATACTTATGTTCATAAATTCACTCACAATATTATATTAAAGTACAAAAAAATCTAAGAAAAAAAATTAAGACATTAGAGTTTACCCTTATATCTTTTTTATTAAAGAAACATTATTATTTTTATTTATCTGTAATTTTAATATTATCATTATATTTCAGTTGATTTAAGTATTCTAATTATGATCATTGTATAATTTTATTTTTAATATTTCAAGATGGTATTATCTATATATTTTTAATATCTTATTTAGAAATCTTGGACTTTGGATATCCACAAAACTCTGACACAGGCGTACTAAAGACATTTATCACACAACAAGGCGTGAAGTCTCAGTCGAAGGAAGAACAAGCACAAATCACATCTCAAGTAACTGGACAAATAGGATGGCGCAGAGAAGGAATCAAATACCGCAGGAATGAACTCTTTTTAGACGTATTAGAATTTGTTAATCTTCTCATGTCTCCTCAAGGTTAGTTTTCTGACACACACATATATGTATATATATATGCCATGTACTTCCTTGAGATTTAATCGGGATGCCAGGATAATCACTGAAGGCAATTATCCAAAAATAAGTTAATTAATTAATTATATATTGAGTCCTAAAATACTATTATTATGATTGGATTCTTTTCCAAAGGCTATTTGTGTGTTTACCAGTTTACCAATTAGATACCTTTATATTTATAAAATGTTATTACCATTAATTATATATTATAATAAGGGGTGATATATTGGGTTATATAATAGTATATAAACTACATAAAGAGATTAACTATTTATTTACAATGTATGACTATGATTAAAATGATTCAAATAAATGTTGCCATAAAATATCGGTTATTATATTATTACTTATTATTTAATCTATACTTATAGCTGCTGATGCCGTGGGATGTAGTTCCGTAGGTATCGTCTTGTTCATAAGGGATGTCCAGGTCTCGTGGCCCTTCTCACTACTTCGTTTGGTCGAAGTGCATCTTGTTCCGCTCCGGCTTCTACTGCTCTCTCAAGCCCGGTCCTGTCTCGTCTAAGCCTTCCTATTGACTGTCCTTTTTCCTGATCTAGATTTCCTGTCTTTTCTTCCACTTCCCTTTTAGGGCGTTACCTTATTTTTGAATCTCTTTTCTCATTGGCCATCGGTGACCAAACCCTCCCGAGGTGGGCGTCCCCCTCCTCAGGCCCGAAACTGGATGAAAAAGTTTGACATTTCTAGGTAGGGCCTGCACCTGCTTAATTTGATTCCCGTCCCTCGTCAAACCTGTCACTTTTGTTAGAACACTTAAAGGTTACCCAATCTAATTTTCTCAGGGAACTCTGGTAATGTTACAAACTTAACACAGATGTTTTCATATCCGGGGACGCAGTAAGTGGTTCGTCGGAAGGCTCCTACCCTAACCAGGTATCGGGGACAGATGGCAAAAAACCTCAATAAACGACATATTGTTATAATAATGGCTAATGCCTCGATACATACCAATATATATATATACGTAAAGACCACTTTGCCAAACTTGGTTATTGGTTATACTTATGGGATCTTTAACTCTAGGTTTATAGGTAATTCTTATATATTTATTTTAATGAGCACCCGTCCAGTTAACAATAAGGCATTTTCTTTGAAAAATTGATTTATTCAAATAAATTCTGAATTTAACAATATTAGGCTTCATTTTTAAATAAATTATTAATAAGTAAAACTTTTTTTTTTAATTATCACAAAAATGATAGCAGTAATGTTAATAGTGTCAGCTTTACTTTTTCCTAGTGCTTACTGATCTTCAGTTATGTTGATAATTTTGTTCAATATCGTATTATACCTCCTGGATTTACTCATGATTGCTAGTAATGGGGGATCGGTCAAAACAAAAAAATACTGAGCCCAAATTCAGTTACTCTATTGTAAATACTTTACAGTAATTGAAACTTGTGCATAGTCTCTTTGAAAAACATTCTTACTTTGTCCCTGCAGAAATAATTCTAAAGATCGTTTCTTGTTTCTTCAGCAATTAGCACAAGTGATTTCATATAAGGCGAAATACAAGGCAACACTCGGGCCATATAATCTGCTTTAGTTTACATTATAGAGGCACGATTGAGATAACGAATTAGAAACATCTTAGTAAAGACTTTTCTTTCACTCATATTTATAACCGGAGATAAGATTTTATGAACAACGCAACCATATAAGGATTGTTTATGAAATAAGATGATCTCGTTATATTGAACGTTTATTAAATAGGAAGGTTCCCTAGACATAGTTTAGTATAAATAAATTTCAAAAATTAGGAAGCTTAGGAAAAAATAATTGTCTGTATAACTTCTTTGGATTAAATGATTAATTTACAATGCACAATGGTTATAATTAACACTGATTTTTTTTCATTTAATTATGAAATTTAAAATCCATCAAATTGATATGTCCTGTAAACCTAGTGTTAATGAAATTTGTATAACCGTTGAAAATTCAGTTTTGCATTTTTTTTATTATCGCAATACTTCCTCATATGTATATTTCATAGATATGGGGAAGTATAGACGTTTTAATCTATGATGGAATTATTTATTAGAAATAATAAATTAAATTAAAAAAAAAATAAAAGAGGAAAA
>NW_027112076.1:245643-246352 GCF_000696795.3 Halyomorpha halys | reverse complement strand
ATCGTTTCAGTATTGTTTATTTGTTATTTTAAATCAAAAAGCAAGCTAACCAGTTTTCATTGTCTAAAATAAATACGCTGTTCTAAACAAGAAAGATGGCTGTGCGCATCCTTCCGAAGTGTTAGTTGAATTGTTTGAGAACATGGATTGAAATTTTTCAACTTTTGTTGTTTCTATGCAGTAATTATGGAAAAGAAATAATCAAAGAAGAAATGGAAGAAAGTAACAATTATAAATAAACTATTTACATCATGGATTATAGCTAGTGAAACAGAGTGATTGTGCTGCAATCGATTATTTTTGGATTGATCAGTGAACATAGAGGAGAGGAAGTGGGGACTCTTGATTTTGCTGGCTTGGGGAGGAGACGTCCGTTCAGCTAGAAGCGGGAAGGACCGGAAGCCATTGTTAGGAGTTGGACATAGCGTCATGAACAAGAGGATATCAACAGACATATATCATCAAAGGAAGATTGTGTAATTGGTTAGTTTTGTTTCTAACTGAAATTTATTGTATTTATAGAATAGCTATTAATTAAGTTATAGTGTTATTATTAGTTAAGTGTCGTCTGTTTCTCTGATTGCTAGGAAACCCGCCGTGAGAAAAGGGTATTTTATGTTATCAAATTTAAATAAAATTCTATTATCTGTTAAATATTAAAGTTTTTAAATTGAACCCAAGTTATCTTTTATATTTGAAATTAGTTAAA
>NW_027112076.1:238895-240215 GCF_000696795.3 Halyomorpha halys | reverse complement strand
ATTATAAACAATGAAACTTGGTTAGTTTGCTTTTTGGATAAACAAAACAATGAATATTAAAATGATACATAAAATAAAACATATTAAAACCATTTATACATCAAAATATACTATTTACTACCAAAGGAGCATATTACAATATATTTAATATTAAAGTTCTTAATTTGAACCCAAATTATCTTTTATATTGAATAAAGTTTAAAAACGATTAAAATTCTTTTTATTTTAATTTTTAAATTATTACAATATATAGTTGACCGTATAATTAAAATATGAAGAAGATGGTCAGGTTTGCGGTCAAAAAGGAACAAAATAGTTTTCAACCTTTTATTGTCCGACATTTCGCCTCACTTTGCAGCGCCTCATCAGGGCTGTTCAAGACGATAGGTTAAACAGTAAATTATGCTTATTTTTGAATACATGCTGCACCAATGCAGTTTTATTTGGGTCTTTATCCTTATTTTTTACATCATTATTATTCTGACATATTCTTTCTCCCAATTATTGTTTAGTTTCTCCTATGTTTATTCCTTGACAATTGAAACATGGCACTTAATATACCAATCTTGTTTCTACTTTGTCCTTTAGTTTTCTGTATTAATTTTTATTCTTATTACTGGGTCTGTAACTTACAAAGTATTCAGCCATGTCATATTCGTTATAGAATCTCTTTATATCTTCAGATTATCTTTTTATGTAATAACTTCCATAAAACATCTTACCAACTTTTTTTTTTTAACCTAATACAAACATGTATCCAAAAATAGTCATAATTTTGAGACTAGAAATTTGATTATGCTGAAATTTTTAAGCAAAATTAATTTGTGATCATAATGTTTTTGTCTAAGATAAATAATATATATAGTTAAAAGTGATAGGTTTTTAAATAATAATATGAATAACTAAGTAGACTATAATTAAATTGAAGATATAATTATAATATAGTAAACCTAACAACAATGAAGCGGAAGCGTGGAGGAGTGGGGAGGAGGTAGCTAGCGAACTGTTTGACGGTTTTATTTCAATTTTAAATACGTCGCGTATACAGGAATTAGTGATAAAGATATAATGAAAAATGATAAGAGAAAAATACAGAATGATACAGTACATATAAATTTTTGCTCTTGCCATTGTTACTTGTTTTTATTCTTATCTTTGTATTTTTATTCTTATCATTGTATCTTATCTTTGTATTATTATTCTTATCATTGTATTTTTATTCTTATCATTGTATCTTATCTTTGTATTTTTATTCTTATCATTGTATCTTATCTTTGTATTTTTATTCTTATCATTGTATCTTATCTTTGTATTTTTATT
>NW_027112076.1:236807-238845 GCF_000696795.3 Halyomorpha halys | reverse complement strand
CATTTGAAAATTATTTACACAGTGAACTATTAATTATTTCTATATCTGTTCAGTTATTATTTCAAACACTTGATTTTGTTACAGGTCAGGTCCTGTCTGCTCATGTTGCTGGTAAGGTTGTTATGAAGTCTTACCTTTCTGGTATGCCAGAATGCAAATTCGGAATTAACGATAAGATTGTAATGGAATCAAAAGGTAAGACTTATAAATTCTTTCATTTACTGTTTAATTGATTTTCCAGTATATTATCTTGCGATACTAGTTTCAGTTAAATCCTTAAATAAATTTATTTTTCCTATATTAGGCAAAAGTAGTGGAAGTGGTATATCCGTGGCTGGTGGAGATGACGGCGCACGTTCCGGTAAGCCGGTGGTCGTCATCGATGATTGTCAGTTCCATCAGTGTGTGAAATTGTCAAAATTCGAAACTGAACATTCCATCTCTTTCATTCCTCCTGATGGAGAATTTGAACTTATGAGGTACGTTCTCATTCTCTATAATTATTAAATATTTTAAAATACAATATATTAAATAGAAAAGAAACATGGTCAGGGTGAGTTTTTCTTTGACCTCACCGTGACCATCTTCCTTTTCTATTATTACACACAGTCAACCATCGATTTTCCTTTATATTAAACAGTATTGTAGTAATTGATATATATTATATTTAATTTAATATGAAAATTCCAACCATTTTTGTTGAAAAATACTTAAAATGAATGTAAACATTAACTGTCAGAAATTAACAGCGCCTTAAATTTTAGAGTTAATAGCCTTGAGTTGAGGTCATTAAATTATTACTCTATTACTGAATACTGTGTACTTCTGTAGTTACAAATTAATATTTTAAACAATAACTTTATCTTTAAATGTCAGATTGCAAATATATTTTATATAAGACATTATAATAATCAGTAAGAACAAAACTTAATTACATACCTGCATGTACAATAATGTTTAAGAAATATACATCAGAATTTTAAAAATTTTACTTAAAGAATTTTAGTTTTTGTACTACATTCATTTTGTTACCATTCTCACTTTGTTTATTAGTTATAATTAAGATATCCATATAGTCTCACACTTTTTATTTTCTTATAATTCCTAAGTTTCATTCATTCTCAAGAATCTATTAACTAACAATTCCGGTTACAAATTAATTTTATAACATTCTGAACCTTAATTTTCCTACTTTATTTACAATATCACAGCTAGCATTGGTTATCAAAATGTTGAAGGCTATTATGCCTTTGTCAAATTTTAATATTAGTCAATAAGCAACATTATTAAATTAGGTAACTATATGCACTAATCGATTCATTAATTCTGTTCAGATGCACTGTCTATTACAATCTATTACTTTATCAACAATACATTGTTTAATCAACCTGAACACCTCAGGTTTCCTATATCACTATTATTTTTTCAATTTTATTCTGGTTTATTTATTTATTCATATTAGTATTTAAAAACTTATCAAATTTAAATATATATTGTTTATCTTGCTTATAAAGGTTATGTTCACAAATTAACTTTGCTTACAATTTCAGCATTATATTGGTTCAAATTTCTTGTTTCTGATTTTAAATTAACATTATAATTAATAGTTTCCGATATATACAAATAGATTCCAATATTTTTCTTTTGAAGATATTATATTAAGTATGCAAAATATTGTATTATATATATATATATTGTAATATGCTCTTTTTGAGTAAATAGTATATTTTGATGTATAAAGGGTTTTTTGATATGTTTTATTTTATGTATCATTTTAATATTGTTCATTTGTTTTGTTTATCCCAAAAGCAAGCTAACTAATTTTCATTGTACATTATAAATTTGTGATTCAAAACAAAACCAAGATGGTGGTACGTATTCGGCAGTCGACAAGCCCGTTTAATCAAGGCCATGTTGAGCAGATTCAAATATCATAAAAACTATTTTAACTCTTCCCATCATAATTGAAAATACAGTAAATTTAAGAAAAAATGGAAGTCAAGAAATAGTGCTAAGGAATAATATTCAGAAAGTAAAT
>NW_027112076.1:235083-236757 GCF_000696795.3 Halyomorpha halys | reverse complement strand
CTTTTGACCGCAACCCTGACCATCTTCTTATATATAAATTTTAAAATCATTAGCCGTTTCAAATTTAAAGAGTTCAGAAACTTTGGATTTAAATAAAAAGATAAATAAGGTAAAGGAAAGAATGGAAAAAATAATAATAAAGAATATGAAAGGGAGAAATCCATATATCTAGAAAAATAAAATAAGAAACATGGGTGTTGACGACTGTCAAGTTTTATATACTTAAGCTACCTTGAGACTACATGGATATTTTTATTATAACTAATGAATTCTCACTTTTTTTCCCCCATAGTTTAACCACACTTACAAAGTATTCAGCCATGTCATATTCGTTATAGAATCTCTTGTCAAGTTTTATATACTTAAGCTACCTTGAGACTACATGGATATTTTTATTATAACTAATGAATTCTCACTTTTTTTCCCCCATAGTTTAACCACGCATGAATTTTCATTACAAATGTTGCTATCTTATCTTTGATTATAGGTATAGGACAACAAAGGATATATCTTTGCCATTCCGGGTGATCCCTCTCGTAAGAGAAGTGGGGAGGACTAGAATGGAAGTAAAGGTTGTCCTCAAGTCTAACTTCAAGCCTTCCCTCTTGGGGCAGAAGATGGAAGTACGCATTCCTACACCGCTCAATACTTCAGGTGTTCAGCTGATTTGCTTGAAAGGAAAAGCTAAATACAAGGCTTCTGAAAATGCTATAGTCTGGAAGTTAGTCTCTTTTTATTTATTTTTTAAATGATATAATATAATAATATAATCAGTTAGTTGATAGTTATTATCATCTTTATCTTAATTAATATTTCATTTTTTTTTTTCAGGATTAAACGGATGGCAGGCATGAAAGAAACTCAGCTATCTGCTGAAATCGAACTATTAGAAACTGACACCAAGAAAAAGTGGACACGTCCTCCAATATCCATGAACTTTGAGGTATTTTTTTATAAATTTATATTCACAATCGTTTTTAAAAAAAATGATATGACTTGGATTGCAGTCAGTAGAATAGTAATAATGTAGGGCCGCCCGTAGCTCAGTTGGGTTGCCCCAGTCTTACCAAGAGATGGTACTGCCGGATTATTATTTGCTCCTTGAAATAACATCCTTTCTATCTTAATCTTTAATTAGTGAAATGAGCTCTATCAGATACCATGTCCTTATAAAAATTTTGTTCAAACAATTTATGGGCTCTAGTCATTTCTCCTGGGTTGGCATGATTCACATTAGGCACTGTTCATTATTTCTTTAAAAGTTCAAGGACAATCTTACATATAAATTTATACTTCACGTCCCTATCCTTTATACAGCTGACATCCCAACCCATCCTAACACTATTCTCACCATGTATGCCGATGACACATGCCTATTGTCAATGAATAATGATCCTTCCATTGTATCCCAAACCCTCCAATCCCACATCACCACCCTTGAAGAATGGTGCCAAAACTGGAGGATTAAAATAAATTCCAATAAATCCCACCAAATCACATTTAACCTTCGTCTTGCCCCACAGTATCTTTTAATAATGCCCCACTTATTCCTGTTGAACAGATCTGTTACTTAGGACTAAATCTGGGCAAACGACTGACATGGAATCCTCATACAAGGCGGAAAATACAGGAAACTGCTCGTCGATTCCGACTATTACAACATTTACTAGACAA
>NW_027112076.1:232633-234773 GCF_000696795.3 Halyomorpha halys | reverse complement strand
TAGATTCTCCACATGTTTGTATCATGTCATAATATCACTTACAGCAAATTTACTTGATGTGTATATATGTAAACAGTTGTAAATAACAATAAATAAATTATTTAAAAAAAAAATACTTCACATCGAATAATTTTAAAACTTTTTGCACACTATTCTGCTCAGATTATTAATTTTGGTCATATTACTCTATTTTGTCACTTTTCCATTAATTTTCAGAACTTTTAACTTAAGATTAACTTAACACCGCTATCATACATTGGTATCATAAGTAAGTGAAAGCAGTGTTAAGTTAATCTATAATTAAAAGTTCTTAAAATTAATGGAAAAGTGACATAACAAGCTAATTTGACTGAATAGCCTGCAAAAACTTTTAAAATGTAAAAGAATATGAGGTATAAATTTATATTTAAGGATGGCCAAATTTGTCTAAATGTTGGAGTTTTAGTGAAATAATAAAGAGTGTTTTGAGACTTAACTTTGATACAATTTATTTTATTTAAATAATAAAAGTATAATGTAAATATACTATACCGTTATTATAATTATACTATAAAATATAAGTTTATATAGCATCCCCCTGACTATCTTCTCCACTCAAAAAAATGTAAAGTTCAGCCAAACTCGCTACTACTATAAGTAAAATTTTCATTTGTAGAACTGTGTAATTAATAATCTTTTTAATTTAATATAATAAAAAATTTCTATGCCACATAAGTAATTTTTTTTATTGAGGAGAAGAGAGTCGGGGTGCAGTCAGCAAATAAACAAAAACTTATTTATTTGTGCCGACGTTTCGACCTGAGTTTAATCACTCAGAGAAACATAAATAAAAGTAAAGGAAAATAATAAATAAACAAATATGGAAATATATATAACAATAAATTAAGTATAAAGTAGTTAATTAACAACAATAGACATAGATAGTAGTAGATTGATAACAATACAAGATAAAATATAAAACTATAGAATTAAGAATTATATAAAATAAATTATGAAAAATTAAAAAACATAGAGTGTTGAAAGAAGAAATAAATAAACATAATGAAAGGTGCAGAAGAAAATGTAAATGAGTAATTGAATTAACATAATAAAATATGAAAGTAATGTTTAAGAAATAATGAAAAACAATTTGAATCAACATAATAAAATGTGTGAATGAAAATGATATAAATGATACAATAGGCAAGAAAGAAAACAGAATATATGTTACAGTGGATTAAAATTTTACAGTTATATCGATGAGTTAAAATAAATATGGAGTATCTGGGGGGGAAAAAAAGAAAGAAAGAAAAAGAAGGAACAAGGGAGAAGAAATATGAAAAAGAAAAAAAGATTAGAAATGAGAGGAAGATTTACATGCTCGAGCAGAGTTTCTGACTAGAGTTTCTAGAGTGATTGAATTTTCATTTCACTGATAAAGATCAGGCAAAAAAAAAATATGTTAGATCAAATAGAAATTATAACGGCCAAGAATGAGTAACCGTGAAAGACCATTAAGATAAAATAAGGGAGAAGAAATGGAACTAAATTAAAGTTTAAAGAGTAAAATACATGATAAGTGTGTTATAAAAAACTATGAAAACTGCGATGTCCGGTACACGAAAGGTGACTGTAGAAAATAAATGAAGGCAAAATGAACATAGAAAAAGACATAGAGAGTCAGTAATATAATAAGTAGTTGTCAAAAAAAAAAAATTTATAGATGTTTTAATAAATAGACTATTTGGGATAGGTTGTGTTATAAATGCTTTCGGATAGGAGTCGTTTGTCATGGTTAGGAACAGTGGCTAGAATGGAAGTATTGTCGAAATCAAATGAGTGGTTTAATGATAAGGTTCTATAATATATTGTAATAATTTTAAAAAATATAAAAATTAAAATAAAAAGAATCTAGATCGTTTTTTAACTTTTTTCAAATATCAAAGATAACTTGGGTTCAAATTAAGAACACTAATATCAAATGGATAATAGAATTATATTTAAACTTTTATAATATAAAAAGACTCTTAATTTTATTATATAAAAAGAGAGAGACTCTTATTCTCAGGGCGTGTGGTTGCTAGACAATCAGAACAGGCATTTACAATAATTTGAAGTAATTAAAATTAAATCTATTTTACAAATATATTCTAACTTAGTT
>NW_027112076.1:202492-232090 GCF_000696795.3 Halyomorpha halys | reverse complement strand
ATCACGAAGTTATTATAAACAATGAAACTTGGTTAGTTTGCTTTTTGGATAAACAAAGCAATGAATTTTAAAATGATACATAAAATAAAACATATTAAAACCATTTATACATCAAAATATACTATTTACTAAAAAAGAGCATATTACAATATCTAAAGATGTAATATAACTCAACTAATAACACCTCCTAAATTGTTATTATTAGTTAATTATAGATGGAAGCATTTTAATAGTATTTGTTAATATTTTTTTAGGTACCATTTGCTCCGTCTGGATTCAAAGTGCGCTATTTGAAAGTTTTTGAGCCAAAGCTGAACTACTCTGATCACGATGTCATAAAGTGGGTGAGGTACATTGGACGAAGCGGTCTTTACGAAACTCGCTGCTGAATCGTTCTATTTGTGCATACCTCTCTCTGTCTCTCTTCACCACTTGAAATTCCTCTTTTTTTGTTAATTGTTTTTTTTTTATACTCAGGTATCTCATGTTATATACCTTATTTTTAGCCTTATCAAATTGATATCAATGGCTTGTTCGCATCAGTATAAAGAAGAGGAAATTCAACTCTTACTTGGTCTGTGAATGTCAAGTTTGTTTAGTTATTTAGATTATTGAATACACTTATCTGGACAATATTTGAAGAATGATAGCAGAGAGGAATATATCTTGCAATTATTATTGCACAAAATTTTTGCCGAGACAATAACTGTTGTAATTTATATTAATTTTTATGGGAACAGGAAGTAAAGAATATAATAGTACAAACATTTGAGGTTATAATTGACCTTTTGTTTTCTCATTGACTCATCTGTTCCCAAGACTGCCAAGTCATTCCTAAAAGGTCTCAAAAATAACAATTTAAACCTTAATCTCTAATTAGCTGTAAATGAAATTCTCGGCATTCCTTTATTTAAAAATAAAATAAAATGCCGTTTTCTTTATTTATTTCTATTGGAAGGTTTTATTCCAAAATATTGATCTTTTTTTCTTTTATTTTTAATCTATTTTTATTTAAGCAATACATCATTGATTTTATGTATCATTATAATCTGTTACTCTGTTATAAACAATTGGTTTTTAATGATGAAATGAGATCAAATTTATCTATAAATATATATTTATGAATGCATATTGTGAAACTATTTTGGCAGTTGCAATTATCAATGCTGTGTACACAAAATTTATTTTTAGTCTTGAATCGAGAAAGAAAAACCATGTTTAAAAAAAAAATGTACAAGTAGAAAGATGGGAAACATGGCTAGAAAGCTATTAACTCGAAAAGCTCTCCCATGACCAAATATTGATTTTTAATAACTATCAGTATACAAAGTGTATTGAGATTATATATATTTTTTTTTTTTGTATTTTTTAAGTTTTAGATTATATAATCTATTTTTTGTTAATTATGTTCTTGCAGGTTAAGAACCAAATAAAAAAATATTCCTGTCACATTACTGTTGTAAAAATTATGAAAACGAATCTCTTACCTTAATGTATCATTATTATTCTTTAATTTATATCAAATTTATATAAATTAGTGGACGTTACTGAAATCTTAGTTAAAAATATTTAGAAATGAATTATATTTTCTTTTTACTCAGTATTAAATTAAATAGAAATTTGTATTTTCCCATTCAACACATATTATGTAATAAACAACAAAAATTACATACAAAAATATATTAGTAATAAATTAGTATGCTTGTGATATGGAAGAATATAATCATAGATTTTTTTTTTTGTTGCCGTGTGCAAATCAGCTATATAAGAAAAAAAAATTACTCTTAGGAAGAATTGACGATGCTTATTATCTTCTTAATATTGTTAATTGTTGTTTAATTGAATATTTATCAACTATGATTTATTTCTTTATGCATGGAAATTTTATGTTTTATATTTGTTATATGATATAAAAGAAAAGTTATATCTGTATATATCAAGATCTGTACTATATTGTCGGAGCATGAATGAATCGTGTGGATTCTTCGTCTCAGTGGGTATTATTTTGGACATTGTCGCAAATTTGAAAGACAAATATTACTCAAATAGGCAAACATTTATAGCAAATTATAATTTATGTGATTTGAACTATATTAAATGTGAACACACAAAAAAAAAATTAGTATTTAGAAATATATTCATACCTACTTGTAAATGGCCCCCCAATAAATTAAGTATCCATTTTTTTTTTCTTTTAATTTTCAAAATGTCCTCTCACTAATGTTTTCTAAGAATTACTTAGGGACAGTGTTGGGCAAAAATTAGCTATAGTTGAAACTAATAGCTAAAGTTGCCATGGATACGATATTTATTTATCAATGGTTCATTCATGAATGAGGGTCGTATCCATGGCAATATGAGTTATTAGTTTCAACTATAACTAATATTTGCCCATCTCTGCTTAGGGATATAATTTTAATTGTAATAGTTTAATGTTTCATGGGTGTGATTTAATTATTGATGACTCTATTTAATAGGTATAAAACGATTTAGTTTGCACTAGAGAAGGTGTGTCAAAGGCGTAATCACTGGGAAATTGTTTTCTATAATATGATCTATGTCAAAAAATTATTACTTATTAGTTTGGGTGCCATTATTTCTATCTGTATCATTATAATTGGTATTATTTGTTAATAAAATATATTACTCTATTCCTATGTAATATCACAGATTATCTATTCCTATGATTGTAAATTAATCTGACTGCTTTTCGTAACCAAATATAATTTAATTATTTTCATTTTGTAATATCATTATCTCCTGACTTTCCTTTTTTTCTTAAATTTTAGATGAAATAAAAATATATTACAAATTGTTTTATTAATATCTTCACCATTTTCTAGATTAATATTAACAAGCATAATGAGGTGTAGATAGTTGACTGTAGATTAATAATTGAGGAAGATGGTTGAGTGGTGCGGTCAGCAAAAAAAGAACATAAATAAACAAAAAATTATTTATTCATGCCAACGTTTTGACCTGAGTTTCAGGGCTATAGAAAAAAAAAGAGATAATAACCATAATTCAGAGAAACATAAAATTGAAAAGAAATCAACAAATTTGGAATCATACAAAATATTGAATTAAATAATACAAAATAGTTTATTGATAACCACGGAATTAGACCATAGCATATTGATAATAATGAAATCTCAAATATAATATATAGGTAAGAAGATATGTAAGTAGTGTCTAAAAAACAATTTGAATCGACAATATGAAAGAAAATGAAATATATGATACAATGGGTAAGTGACTTATTTATTTGTTTACAAATATATTACTCTATTCTTATGTAATATCACAGATTACCTATTCCTATCATTGTAAATTAATCTGACTGCTTTTCATTGTATCATACACTCATATATATGAGTACAATGGGCAAGAATGTTACATAGATGAGTTCAAAAAATTTAGTTAAATTAAGATTGGAGCCTATGTAAAAACAATATTGAGGCATCACCTTGACAAACCTTAAATTGTAACAGACACTGGTTAAGGGCTGGTTGAACCAATCTCCAGTAAAACTTAGATTTGTCCAAGAGTTTAGTAAAACTCCAGTTACTTGGTTACCTGTTTCTGCTCTACAGTTGTGTTAACAAGGTTAATTATTATTAACTATTGGTAGATAGTGCTAGTGTTTTGGAAAATAAAACTGAAATATTTGTTGAATTTCATTTTTGTTTTTTTGTTTTTCCATTACTTATGTACAGCTAAGGTGAATAACATTTATCATATTATAGTTACCATATTTTATTTATTTATTTTAAACAAGATCAGCCTGGTGGTCAGATAAACCATGGTTAATGTAAGTGGTACATTGTTTTTTTAACAATTGATTAAGGGAGTGGGAGGGGGGAGTATAGTCTGATACAGAAGACACCCCTAACTGTATACAATGTAACAAATAAAAAAAAATTGAGATAAAATAAATAGATTAAAATAATAATTCTAAGTAAAATATAAAAGTAAAGTAATTAACAAAAACAATGACATTTATGGATTTAACAAAATAAATAATTGACTTCTAATGGAAAAAAAAAGTGAATTCTGTTAGAGTGACAATAACAGAACTGATAAATACAGTACTAATAACAGGATGTCCTGCAGCAGCCTGGGCTTCAATCTTTGGGTTTTCCAAGTTGTAGGTCGCTGCTCCTTTAACTGTCGGTAGCTGGGAGTGGAACTTCATGAATCTTTTTTTTTATGTAATCCTCTATTTGTTATTCCCGATGCAATTGGCTTGCATCCTTACAAACCAAGGAGTATCCACTGCAAGAAGGTCTTATAATTTATGAATTTTTTTTTTGTCATTATTGCCTAAGCAACTAATTCTTTGAAGTCTTCTTAACCTGTCATATGCTCTATCTCAATCTAATCCATTTTATTGAATTTGGAAAGAAAGGGAATCAAACACACTTTTGCTAGGAAATAGATTCAACTGGAACTATGGAAGATTCCTTGAATGATTACCTACTTAAATGTAGATTTTCTCTAAACCTCAGTTTAATAGGCTCTCATTGGTTGGTAACGTTTACAGCCAGATATGAAGGATAATTTTTCTGGTGCAACGAATAAAAATAAGAACAGCTACCTCCTTTCATAGAGGACTGTTTTTCTTGTGATGCCAGGTAATTCATAGTCCTTATAATAAAAAAAACAGCATTATTACAAAATTTAAAATTTATAAGAATTTTTTTTTTAAATTCATCTGCATTGGCTCATTTCTAGTAGAATTTTTTGTTCAATACTGTTACGGCAGGTAGGGGTTCAACAGGAACCGTGTAGAGTATTGAAAATAAAATAAATGAATAGCTGTATCTTATTATTGTTGTATTTGAAGTAATTGAATATAAGAAACTATAAAACAAAATATTGAAACATATAAACTAAAAAAAAAGGAACTTATAAAAATACAAAAATTAAAATTATTTTTAAAAACAAAAAATATTGTTTTTTGTCTTTGAGATATAAGTAAAATTGTCTATATATCACCCTGGGTGATGGAGCCCCTTGTGGAGAAATTTCCTCGTGGAGGAGAAGAGCCGCTGTAGTTAGAAGCGAGTCAGCCTGGTAGCAACTACTGACTATAAGATAAAGGCGCCTGAGCCGGCATATGTACATATAATACTGGTATTACTTACACCTCTGTATCTTAAACAAAACATGCTAATACGAAATGTATACAACCATAACAGATCAATTTATTTATTGTTTGGAACCAATTATTGAACGCTATGTTATGTTTGACGCAACAAATATGAATATCGAAGCTCACCACTCAAGATAGTCTATTTGTAGAGCTAGGTAATAATTAATTACATTTTCAATTTTATGAGAAACATTGGACTATAATTCCAGTAAGATAATATTTAAACGGTCCAAAGTATAAAAATTATTGGTTTTAAAGAACAATTACTCTGAAGTAATTTTAATAGCTAATTAAATTTACTGTATCTCAACCATAACAACCCTCAAGCAATTCAGTAGAATCTGTTATCTCCTTCCACACTGCTCAGTACGATTTGTTTACAGGGGCACCAGAGATAATCCAGTATTATGCAGAGTTGAAGTAGCTCTAACTGTTCTTCCAATGCCAGTATTTCCTAGCTTCCTTTCTATTCCAAGTATTTAGTACTCAACGCCCCTCCTATATCCTACAAAACCTGCATTTCCAATTCTCAGTCCAATCCCTTACTACTAGGTCCCATTTATCTTAAATCTACCCTCAACCTCACCGAACTGCTGCGTTTGATAAATCATTTTTTACCCGAGCTGTCTTTCACTAGAACTCCATTCTCTTTAACATACATCATGCAATAGTTTGGTTTTTTAAGTATTTAGACAGTAAGTTTTTTAATTTTTTTTCTTTGTATCTCATTTTTTTCATTTAGCCCTGCAAAATAGTGCGAAACGTTGGTTAACAATAAATAGTTTTCTTTTACTATTTTGATACCTTTATTGACCGCCACCCGGACTATCTTCCTACAATGGTTTACAATAAATGGTTTTCTTTTACTATATTGATACCTTTATTGACCGCCACCCGGACTATCTTCCTACAATCTACTTCATACAGTAAACTATCTTCTTCCAATTAGTATTTATTATTTGTTAATATTGTAACTTCCTTGTTCTGTTTTTTATATATTCAGTTATTTAGTTAAAATGGATTTAGTGAATGACACAATTTCTTCCTTATTAAAATACAATAGTTTATTTCATATCATCAGCAACGTTTCGGGAGATTTCCCTCATCTTCAGGCTGCTAAATAACAAATTCAACAAAACCATAAACATGCACTTACAACAACACTAATATATCATATACACTCAAAGAACTATTTATAAATTATTTACTTGATAACAAAAAACCTATATATGACATATAATTTTCTCCTATTTGTCATACTTGCTAATATATTATAATATTAATGTCATTTATAAATTATTTACTTGATAACAAAAAACCTATAAATGACATTAATATTATAATATATTAGCAAGTATGACAAATAGGAGAAAATTAAATGTCATATATAGGTTTTTTGTTATCAAGTAAATAATTTATAAATAGTTCTTTGAGTGTATATGATAAATTAGTATTGTTGTAAGCGCATGTTTATGGTTTTGTTGAATTTGTTTTTTAGCAGCCTGAAGATGGGGGAAATCTCCCGAAACGTTGCTGATGATATGAAATAAACTATTGTATTTTAACAAGGAAGAAATTGTGTCATTCACTAAATCCATTGTAATTCCATAAGACTCTTCCAGTTAAAGGATTATTAAATTTAGTTATTTAGTTATTTCCAAAAATAATTCATATGCAATTAAATGTTATAATAATTGTTATAAAATAGGCTCTGTTTTGGGCCAATATATTGTTTAACCTTATAACTGTTCTAGAAGGACCTAGTCCAAGAACGATAAACTATTGTTCATTTCAATTCCTAATCATAATAGACATTATAATAAATATACAGAGAAAATAACAAAATATTCCAAAAAATGTTTTGTTCTTTAAAATATATAAAAGAAATAGTTATAAGCTTAAGTTAAGGAAGTATAAAAATAGACGGATCGGAAACTAGTTACTAATAAATAAAGCCAGTTGTGATAGAATTCTAAATACAGAACTAGAATAATAAATTGTAGAAAAATACTATTTAGAAATAGTTATAGATATGGTAAAGAGGTAGGTGTAAAAGATAATGTGGCAAAGATGAGGTAAAGTAGTAAATAATAGGAAAATAATAATAATAATATAAAATAAAAATAACAAATAAACAGTGGGGGTAGTACCTGTCTTGATTGAAACAAGGATGACAACTGAGAAGTTAGAAAAGAGGGAAAGGGCCAGGTATAAATTTCCCCCACTTCTTCGCTAACTATCAAAAAGGGTAAGATTTTTTATTTCATATATATACATGTAAACTGACTGCGTCATCTAATTTCATGGCTAATATTACAATAGGGAAATATATGAGATAAATGTAGAAGTACAAGAATTAAGATATTACACATTTATTATATACAGTATAGAGAGATTAAAGATATCCACATATGCTGTAATGGAGAAGAATTAGAAGTCGTGACAGGCTTCACACACCTGAGTACAGTGATAGACAAATTTGGGATGGTGGATGCAAAAATATCTAACAGGATTAATAAGGCAAATGCAGTTTATTATCAGATATGTAACACTGAGGTAGGCAAAGACGTCAAGCTACACATTTTCAAGACAGTATATCTATCCATAGTTTTGTATGGAGTGGTGAGTTGGATCTTAACAGACCAACAGGAGAACAGAATCATCGCTGCAGAAATCAAATTTTTGTGAAGGACAATTGGAAAAACAAGGATGGAGGACCAAGTTCGCAATGAAAGGATTCATCAGGAACTGCAGAATGCCTCACTGAAAGAGTTCCTGTAAACTCAGCAGCTAAAATGGTTCACCCATGTTATATGGAGGACCACAGGGATCCCCTAAAGACCATGGAATATGTCCCAGATGGCAGAAGATCTAGGGGCGGCCCTAGGATGTCCTATCTTGACTACATTGAGCGACTCTGTAGGGCGAGGGAGGACTTCTGACAGGTAAGGAACCTGGCTAGAAATAGGGAAGAATGGAATTCCTGGCTAAATGCTCCTCTATGCTGAGAGGCATTAAATAGGGACACTAAAGAAGAAGAGAGAGACAAAAAGTTTATATAAACACATTGATAAAATGAAAAAATAAAGTTATTGAAAACAATAGAAATCATTAAAAATGGGAAAAATAGTGGTATAATAAACAAAGATAAAATTATTAGGTAGTAAAACTATAACAAATAATAACAATAATGAGTAGTTGACATGTTGGTTAACAATAAATAATTTTATTCTACTATTTTTGGACCTTCATTGACCGCCACCCGGACTATCTTCCTACAATGTACTTCATATGGTCAACTATCTTCTTCTAATAAAAAAAACAATAGTTGAACACTGAGAGTGCTGTTATTATTGCTAAGGTTAGATATAGTATCTTTAATTTATGAAATAAACTTATTCTTAGAGGGTAATATGTTCAAAATAATTTTTATTTATTTAATCATATGAACAAATATATAATATATTATTTATAATATTATATAATTATACATTAAATAAATAAAATCATTTATATTTATTTAATTAAGATAAAACAAATACTTTTCAACAAAAATAAAAATCTTTATATAAGAAAACATTACAACAGAAATCCATGGGTAAATATTTATACAAAACAACTCAAACCAAGTTATTATAATTAGTTCACAACTATCCCCAAAAAGTTTTAAAAATGAATAATAATGAAATATAATCATCATTTTACTCTAATACATTCAAGGAAGTTTTTTATTCCGACTTGAATATTTGAATAACTTTCACACCTTAGAGTACAATAAATAGGAATTATCACGTAATGCCAAATATGAAAACATTATTGATAACGTTTCTTTGTAGATTGAAAGGGTACATCACAAAGGAGGAACACAGTCAGCACTAGGCGAATTACTATCTCACACCATCCACCAATCTTCCTGAAAACAAACAATAATAACTATTACTTATTAATCAATATTTTTGAAATATTAACTTTTATTTCATACAATATTTTTAAGAAAAAAGAATTGTGGCAGTTATGTGATTGGCTGACAGAAGAGAAAGTTCTAGAAATCAAATAATATATCGTAATTGACCTCTGGTTTGGATCACACAGAACAATACCAGATAAAGCAAGAAGCTTCTTAGAAGGCCTAGGTATTAGCATCGGAGATAAAGCGATCTTGGTGGAAAATATTATTTCGGACTCCCAGGGAATCATACATCATCACCTGCATGGCAAGTAGCTCTAAGATTATTCATTCTGTCTTTTCTTATATTTTTTAGTTTTTGGACCAGTCGAGTTGTGTTTTAATTTTTATATTCCCTTAACTTATTTATTTATTAATATATATTTATTTGTTTTTCTCCACTTTTATCCATTTTCCTTACCCGCGTTATAAGTTTTGTTCACTATATTATTATTGGTGTTTTCGGGATTTTTTTTTTCTATTCTTTTTTATTTTGCCTCTTTATCAACTATTATTGTTAGATGTATTTTCTTCCTCTCAATTTTCATTTTCTTTTCATAATTCAATTTTTAAATTAATAATAACTAATATGTTCATACTTCTTTGCATTATATAACTTCATTTTTATTTCATTTCCTTAATTATGTTATTTTACCCACTTTTTTAATTACTTATGTATACATTTTATTTCCCGCTTATCTCATCACTTCATTTTATTAATTCTATTTTGTAAAATTATTCATTTTATGTGTAAAATTATTCTGTTTAGAAACTCTAGCTGAAACGTTGGCACAATAAAATAGGTTAATCCAACTTATTTGTGTTTATCATTGACCGCACCTCCAACCATCTTCTCCTCGTTCATCATCCACGGTCAACTATCTCTCATAATTATTTATTTATTAAATTATTTCTTTTAACTTATCTATTCATTGAAGTATCTCTTTTGACTGACTGTTCGTTTTTCCGAGATTTTTAAATTTATATTTTTAAATTGATGTGTTTCTTTTTATAAAGTAATCTACTACGATGGCTATTATGTCTTTGGATTGACTTCACATTGCTGTCTGATGATAAATTTGTTTAATGGATCGAACATGGATAGCGGATCACTGAAAAGGGGAGGTCTGAGAGTGTGAGATAGGGAGAATAGAAGTATCAACTTAATGAAATAAAATTGATAAATGTAATGAAATTGTTAAATTGACAAAGAAAATAAAATATTTGTATTTTTGCAGTATTTAGATTTGTAGACAAGTATTGATTGTGAAGGAAAATGGGGGTAAAAAAAATAAAATAAAATAATTGTTATAACATGTGCATATATATATTGTATATTATGTCCGATCATCGATTGATTGGTAAGCTGTGTAATATAGCAATCTAATGTAATTGGGAAGTATGACTAAATAAGCATTCCTCTCTTTATTAATAATCTTATTTATTTTTCCAAAAATACAATAACTACATAATTTTTTAAAAATTTAATTATAATTAATTAAAAATGATTTAATTAATTATAGTTAATATTATCAGTAAATTTCAAAATAAGTGGTTTGTTTTTATTTTTAATATGTTGAGGCATAGACAATACCGAAAACATTATTTCGGCTAAGCATAGCTAAATCCATCAAACTGAAACCTCCTGACATTCGCATTGGCTTCAGGAAACAGAATAGAATACCTTGGACAAGAAAGTACGTCAAATTGAGTTTTGAAGAAGATAAGAAATTTACTAATTTCAGTCCCTTCAAGGTATGCAAGTTTTGTAAAAAGCTATGCACCAAAATCCAAAATCTCTTTCTCCAGAAATGGAAATCTAATACTGGAGGCAGATTGTGAAAAATATTATTTAAATTTATTTCGTATAAAAATGTAAGACTAACCTTGCATTGTTCGCTTTACTACTCGAAGGGCTTAATTTTCTGTCTCGAAATCAGCGCCGATTCAGAAGAGGAACTCCAGAACAAACTACAAGACAAAGGTGTCACAGAAGTGAAGCGCAAATTCAAGAAGTTAGGAAATACAGAAATTCCAATGTCCTTGTGGATTTAAACCATTGCTAGTCTGGACCTTCCAGGTTGTATTAAACTTGATTTTATTAACATAAAAATGTTTCAACCACTTTTCTTTTGACTATCAGAAACATATTTGTGGAAAATGTAGCCTTACTTTCCATGAAGGTGAATGTATGAATGAAATGAAATGTAATAATTGCATTGGCCAACATCCAGCTTGGTCATGTTCCTGCACATCTTTTTTAAAAGAAAAGGAAATTCAAAAGATAAAGGTAATGGATCGCGTCTCATACAAAGTTGCTTTAAGAAAATATAACAATATTCAACATAACCTTCCCATAACCTCTTATTCTCAAATCTCTCACATTGAAAAATTAACAAATATTATTGAGTCAATGGTTGACAGAATTTTGTAAATCCAGTGTAAATGACCCTAGTGGTCGAAACATTTAAAATAAAATAAGTATGTTGAGGTAAACAAAAAAAAACTTTCATTTAGAATACTATCACTACTCTGTATTTCTTGTACCATGTTTCGACATTTACTCCATATTATATCAATCAGCTATAGTTGAAACTAATAGCTAATATTGCCATGGATACGATATTTATTTATGAATGGTTCATTCATGAATAAGGGTCGTATCCATGGCAACTTTATCTATTAGTTTTAAGTATAACTAATTTTTGCCCATCTCTGACTAATATATACCTACAATTACAACAATTAATTTAACATTATCAGAATTTTTCTTCATATTATATGTACACAATTAAAATCTGAAATATATTAAAACCTATTTTATCTCATTTCGTCAATTACATATATTTTATTTAAAAAAACATTTAAACATTCATCAAGATACAGTAAAACAGATAAAGGGTGGAAAGAAAACAACTGGACAAGAATAAGTATTGATTTGATCAATGGAAAGTTCAGAGAAAAACATTTATAAAAACTCACCTAAATTCTAATTACTCTTTAATCATCTCCAAGCTTGAATCACTGCCATTTGTCGCAGCCCCTTCTTCATCTTTTTCTTCAGTAGTACCAGCAATCTGCCAGGAAGGAATAGAGAGCGGAGCGCTTGCAGTAGCGATAACGGGGAATTGTTTTCTATAAAACAAAATTGATATTTACCATTAGGATAAATTTAAATAATCTTATTTAAAAAATGGAAGCTTTAAAATTTAAAATTAGTCTACAGAATTTTAATATATTATGCAAGAAATTCATATAGTCAAAGTTAAAAATATGAAATTTTAATGTCTAAACTGATAAATGAAAATGAGATGGTCAGGACCTCAGTTAAGAAAAACAAAAATATTGGAAGATTACTGGTTGCCCGTATGTATTAGATTTTAACATATTTAAAATATGTTAAAATCTATATAAAGATGAACAAAGTATAATAGTGAAAAGTATAAATAAACAAGAATGGCAAAACGGTATTAGGGTGGATTAATGAAATCGGAAATAATAACAAATAAAACAGTAGATAAAATAGAAATATAAAAATAAAATAAACACTAAAAGATGTAAAAATAAGAATAAAAGTCAAGATGAAAGGAAATAATGAACAGAATAGGGCACCCACCTTACTGAATGGAAGTAAACACAAGAATGGGCTGAAGGCGGATGAGAAGACCAACAGGATGGAGGAGTGGGGGGAGGGGGAAAGTGGCGGTTAACAGATACGTTACATTTGAAAGCAAAAAGATATAAAATAATGTTAAAGTAGAGATAATATTAGGAAATATTAAATATAGGCAGGCATCAAATGATAATATACATAATCAATGGGATAAATTATATAAAATTATGTGGGTAATATGCAAAATAGAAATAAAATTAAATGAATGGATACAATAAATATAATATAGTGAAGAAAAGAAAATATACAAAATTGAATAGAGGTACAAATTTATATAATAAAAACAATAATTGAAGAGGTACAAATTTATGTAAATTTATATAATAAAAACATTAATTAAAAAGTAATAAATGTTAATTTTTACATATTTCTTAGTTTTACATAAATGTTAATTTTTACATTGTACATACTCCATATTGATGGCTTACTTCACAGTGGCACTAATTACATTTCCACCAACTTTACAAACAATGCAATTAAAGGTTCTCTCTTTTTGAGAAATTACAACTTTTCAATTAATTATTTATACAAATAAAGATAGAACTTTTAATTGTATTTTTCATAAAGCTAGTGAAAATGTACTTAGCACCACTGTGAAATAAGTCATCAATACTTTTTTTATTTTCAAATACAAATACAAAGTAAAATCTGTACCAACATATACCAGAGGCAGTATCACTATCTATTCCAACTAGAGTGGGAAAGTATCTTATCTTACAGACGAGTAAAAGTTAAAAGCACCCACCTTAGAATAAAAACTGATTAAGATAATTGAATATCAAAGGTGTAGTATGATAAACCATATCTGATACTATGTTATCTCTCTATGATTAGGTTTTATAAATGATGATTTAGCAATAAACTTTTCAGATTCTGACCAATAACAAAGATCATTAAATTATATTGTTAAAATATACACGTTTACTTGATCTGCAAGAAGCTATGAGAAATATGACTCACATTTTTTTTGTAACTCATATTAATATGAAGGTGGCAAATAAAATCGAACATCTGGTTTTCACCACTGCCCGCCAACAAACCAGGCGGTTTTCCCGGAAATCACAGAAACCCTAAGAATATTTCTCTTCCTCAGTTCAGTGGTATGTTTCAAAGAAATTGTAATTTGAAGTGGTTTTCGAGTCCCTGCTTTAAGTTTTACATTTTATTCATATTAAACAAAGAGATATTTCGGTTTTATTTTTAAACTGATCTAATTAATGGTTCTTTTAAAATTATTTTTGCTTGAAAGTTGGAGATTGGCCTTGTATAATAGTACTGTATGATATGAGGTATAAACTAACACTTAGTTGAGTTTTAACCCAAAATACTAACAGTATATGTGATTTGATTCTCATTCAACACCATCTATAACCTGAGAAGATGGTCGGGGGTGCGGTCAGCAGAAATACACAAATAAAGGATACTTATTTATTTGTGCCGATGTTTCGATCTGAATTTCAGATTTTGAAAAAAAAAAACGAGATAACTTTAATTTAGAGACAAAAATATAAAGAAAAAATAGTAAATGTTATGCATTTTTCGAAGCTTGTTTACTATTATTATTTTCTTTATATTTTTGTCTCTGAATTAAACTTGTTATCTTGCTTTGCTTTTTTCAGCCCTGTAATTCAGGTCGAGACATCAGCACAAATAAATAAGTTTCATTTATCTGTGTATTTTTGCAGACCGGACCCCCCTTCCCCCTGACCATCTTCCCCTCATATTAATCTAAGTTCGGCTATTTACACCTCACCATCTATAATCCATTAACCTGACAACAAAATGTTTCTTTCCCCCTTCATACACCATATTGATTATAAGAGTTTTTAAAAAAGCTAATTATGAAAAAGTTGCTAACCTTGAGAAATGATTCCTTTATTTTATTATTATTTTTATTTATTTTATATTTATTTTTATTATGATTCCTTTATTTTCAGAATGTTCGATAATACCCCACAGAAAAAAATTATCGAAGTTATTACAGTTAAAAGTTATCGATGTTCGATATTGCCCCTATCGGGTGCAATATCGAATATCAATAACTTTTAAGAGGTATTTGACTTTATCAACACTATTAATTGTTAAATTTTGTTTTTTTTTTGCATAAATTAATAAATCAATAACCTAACCATCCTATCCTGGGGGGAGGAAGACCATTAATTGTTCAATTAAAAACTTCACCAATATTAGACCACTAATATCACTAAGGGATGATTTAATTTGTTAAAATTATAAGATTGTTCATTTATAAGAGAAATAATATAAAAATATATATATATACTCTTTGTATGGATTAATTTAATACGTGATATAAAAAAAGGAGTTTACCAAAAAAATTTGCGCTAAACATATTTCTATTATTAATGAAATTAGATAGTAGGAAGATAATCCGGGTGAGGGTCAATAAAGGTATCAAAATAGTAAAATAAAACTATTTATTGTTAACCAACATTTCGCCCCACTTCACCAGGGCTGTCGGATTGAAACAGAGATGTCATGTGTTTGTTGATTTATATTAGAAGATAGTTGACCGTATGAAGTAGATTGTTTCTGCAAAGTGTCTCAGAAAATATAATAATTAAATTTAAATTATAATAAATGATATGATTTTAAAAGGTAGAGCGTGATAATATGATTAATGGTAATGACAATAATAACTTATCTAATGCCATACATGGGTTGAAGTAAGCTCCCCATTAAAATAATAAGAAAAGTTAATTAAAGGAAAATATGATTCAGAGTGCTGAAGTTACTTTTCATGAGCGAAAATAAATTTTGCTATCTTTTAATATTGAATACGAAAAAAAAAAAAAAAATATATATATATATATACATTTTTAATAGAAAAATAAAAATGAGACACTTGATGTTAATGACATATTTGGAGTTTAATCAATTTTAAAATTAACTTATCCTTTTATATTTTATTATCAAAAACTATTTCTTCACAGCTTTAAAGTGTGGAAAAAAAAATCAGATTATACATGACTGATCCAGGAAAGTTCTAATGGGCTAAAACGTCCATTAAATGAGAATGACCCATATAAGCAGGGGAGAAAAGGGTAATATTGAATATAAAAGCTTCGAAGAAAGCACTTTTATTTTGTTTTCAAATTAAAGTGCACATGTGTAAAGGACATTTTTATCTTACCGATCTACAGGCTAGTTAATTTTTTAAAAATATTTGTTACAGGATTTTCAGTTAATTAAAAAACATGAATATGTCATTACTACCATATTTTATTCCCTAACAATTCAGCCAAACCAAGACAAAAAAAGGATGTTCAATTGACATTAGTTTTATATGGCAGGAAATTCAATATCTTGAGGTTTAGCATATTTAGAGTTTTAACTATAAAATCACTTTCATTTATAAATTTGTCTGTGTTTTATAAAGAAATCAAGTAAGCAATAATCTCAAGAATCTAACAATTTTTTTGTTTTATTTATTTATTGAAATTTACAACTGTATATAAAAAAAAAAAAAAATACAATAAGTAAATGTGATAATTGTTTCAGAACAATTGATAATCTTGTAAAGGAACAACCCAATGGTAGTACTTCAATCATTGCTTTAAATTAGAAGATCCCGTGGCCTTCTTCTTTTCAGATCCCTTGAAGAATTATCAGGGGTTATTACGGATGGGAAATTAAGAACTAATAGATTTGGGTGAGTAAGTATTTCGTAATGAAAGGAGGCATATCTATTTCGGGCCAAATGAGCAACGAATAAGATGTTGAGGTCTCTAAGAATGAGTTTATTTGTGATGTAATAAAAAGCATTAAGGAATTTACAATTGAATTGTACAATCTAATTGTAAGAGTTTTATCTAGGAGGGATTTGATGATTTGGTGGAGCCCCATGTTATTCATGTTCAACAGTTCCCGAGATAGTTTTTTAAAAAGCAACATTTCATAAAAAATGTACTGGAAAATCAGTAGTTAATGAATTTATTTCGACAAATCGATATCTTAAAAACCATTCAACGTACAGAAGTCTATTAGCACTAAAATCAAAGCTAGTTAAATGTACTATAAAGTAATTTATGATGTTTATCTTCGTAGGAGTAGTATTTCTCATGATATTAAACAAAATGTTCATTTCTTGTTGTTCAGACAAAAAATTTTGATTTATGAAAAAATATATCTCCAGTACCATAAGATGTACAAATGTCTGCTAGTACTCAAATTAAAGCTAATTAAACTTACTATAAATTAGTTTACAACACATATCTTTGTAGTCATAGTAGTTTTTATGATATTCGCATATGAATATAAATTTTGTTTGAACAACTATAAATCAATTTATTTTAGCAAATTTCATGAAAACTACTACTCCTATGAAGATAAACGTCATAAACTACTTAATATTATATTAAAGTAGTTTTGATTTGAGTGCTAATAGATATTTTTACGTCTCATGGTTTTTGATATATAAATATCTCAAAATAAATTCACAAACTACTGATTTTTCAGTGCATTTTTTATGAAATGTTACTTTTTAAAAATCTATATCTCGACAGCTATTTAACATAAAAAGCTCTATTAAGACTCATATTTTAGCAAATTTACTCTACTTTAAATTATGTTCTCTTAGGTATTTTAGTGTTTTTGGTAGTTTTTAAAATATAAAGCTCTAAATGAAAAATTAATTTTTTGCTGTTTATAACAGCTGCCATTTTCTATTCCCACTACCTATACTTGGCAGACTCATCAATTTTTGACTAATAATTATACATAGTTTTCATTAAAGTAATAAAAAATTGGGGTGAAATAAATGACTTTTTTCTCCTCTTGGGCTCTTGTACTCTAGTTCAATACTCTACTTTCAGGCACAAAAAAAAAAAAGAAAGTATTTTTTGACCTAAAAACGGTCATACTGCCCTCAATACTATTCGATTATATAAAAAATACAACTTTATAATTTTCATGGAATTATAAGGATAAATTCACCAGAAATACTTTACCGTTAATAAAAATTTACCACATAATCTGTCAATGGGATTATACATACAAACAATATCAATAAATAATTCTTTATTAATATTATTGACAATCAAATAAGAAAATATAACTATGAGAAAGTTTTAACTTAAAATAAAATATCAACATTTTCTTACAACAAAATAACAATGTTATAGATTTTTTTTTTCCAACAATATAAATATGACACTTAATTAAAATAGAAAAATAATTTACTATGACTAATTGAAGAGATTATATATATACACCCAGATCTTCCAACCGATGTAGTGGATTAATGTATTTTAAAATAACTTTTTCACTCATAGTCCTCAATTCTTCTTTATTCGATTAGTGAACGAAAGTCGACTCGCTTAATTTCTTTGAACTTCTTCTACGTTTTCTATATCTTTTTTCTTCCTTCCATATAATTTCCCAGTCATTTCCTAAATTCCTGGCCAGGTATAAAACCAATAAAATAAAAATTTAATTAAATCAAATTTTTTTTATTTAACTTTCAACAATTGTGTTAGTTACATGGCCACATATGTTTGACACTTCTAAACAGATATGTTAAGATTCTGGTGAAATGATTCTTTTTTAATAATCCTTCCTTTTTCTATCAGTAATAAAACTATCCATACTATTTATATAAGCAATAGTAATAATAATAAGTAATTACGATAATCAATAGTATATCAATACGATAAGCTTAAGAAATATTAAAAACAAGCAACTAATAAATACAAATTTATACATAAAAATACATCATTTATCAATTCAAATACATCAATAATCCATCATACATTATATAAATTTCTTAAACGTAATAAAAAGATGGCTCAGCGGAGAGGGAAACAGGAAAGGTGAGAATTGACGTAATTTTTTTTTCTCTTTCATGTGAAACATTTGTGGTGCTGAACTATGCAACTTACTCATACCACTGCTGCCATGCTGTCACAGCTGGATGCGTATGTGTGGTGGCTTAATAATTAGAACTTTCCAAAAATATTTAATCTACTTGAACCAATAGGGAAATCAAGAGCATCTATTTTAAATGGGCCAGTTTATTGATGTTTTGGAGAGATTCATTAAAACCAAGGAAACTATTTTTGGATGTTTTTAAGGAACACCTTACTAAAGGTCTTCTCTAAATGCACACCTTTAGCTTTCCTTAAGGGCATCACTAATAGAAATAAAAAATGTAATTTTGTTACCACAAGTACCATATATTGTAACGAGGTTATCTCCTTGGGGAGAGAAAAGATAGATAACCGATCAATTTGATCGGTCCGCTCATGAATGATGTTTCTTTCTCTGGAGAAGAGTGTAGAATGAAAAAAGAACAGGTGATTATTGTGGATTTTGTGTGCATATTGTTGGTTCCTTTTGTACTAAAATAAAAATTTTTTTCTTTGGTTTTGGTTCATTGGATTTTTTCCTTTTGGCCCGGGTGATGGCATCACGCATCCATATTTGAACTTTATATTAAAGTTATGGTTTTTAATCACAAGTATATAACAACTTTATATTAAATTATATGAACAAGTGTTCATTATATTTTTTACTCTTTCCTGAAAAGTCCTGCCTTTAATTATTAGGTATCTAATTCTTCAGCCAAAACTCCCATTGGAGTACAGGGACGTGACGGCCGTGCGGGTTGGAGCACAGGTCCCAGTGTGCTCAGTTAGGAACGTTGTGAGTTCGATTCCCACCTGGAGCAGTTAAACATTCATTTTTCGGCTGTCCCGAAAATGAATTTTGACACTCTGACCTTGGTTAATACGCAGCGGCAACTCAGGTAGCCGCCAGGGGTTGGCAAAAAGGACCAATAGGCCCACTTGCCGGACTTGTTCCCCCCACCAAATACCAGTACCCATTGGAGTCCTATACTGCCTAACCATGGCTAACAAAGTTTTTCATTTTGTGGGACCGCCACTCAATGAAAAAGGTCAATGCCACATGCCGGATTCAAACCAGCACCGCCAATAAACATCAAATACACTTTATCTATCGGCTTGAAATTTTTTTCTTCTGATGTGACAACACTAGAGCTCCTGAACGAAGGAATGTTCAAACAATCCAGACAAAAAATAAAAAAAATAAATGGCAACTTCAATTAAAAATCAACTTCACATTTTTCAATTAATTAAAAAAATCTTGCAATCAATAGATTAAATATACCGAATAAAAATTTTATTTAAAAAGTTTATGCCATTTTTTAGAAAAAAAGAAGTAATGTTGAAGATATTTCTTATGACTCTCTAAAACAATTTTTGTTTTATAAATAATCCTTTTAATTATAGGAATTCCTTAAGAAATATTTTTTCTTAGCAAAAGGACTGTTTATAAAATAAAATATTTTTACCGGGACACTAGGTGTATGCACTTAACACAGACCTATTTTAAGGTGTTGCTTATAAACGTTTATATATAGAGTTCTGGAAGTCTCACAAAGCCACCGTTGATTTTAATGACCAAATGTCATGTGACCAAAAAAAGCTCATAAAATGTATTATATTTTAGTTGTGGCAGACCTAAAATCTCTTGAGCAGAGAGAAGAAATTGAAGATGAAAGCCAAGCAGGAATACAAAATAGTAAACAGAAGCAATAAATAGAAAACAATATCATGAATTTCAGACAAAGAGATACTTAGAAGCGGAGTATAATAAATTTTTAAAAACAAAACAAAGATTATAGCAGATGATTGATGATATTGTGAGAATGGGGGGAGGAGGGTGAGGGGGAAGTTATCAGAAAATAATTATGCCATAATAAGTTGAGTGTGTTCTGCATCTCAAATTATATTCAGCATTATATTATCAGCCTGTCAATAACTCATAAGCAGTAAATATTCTTATTTAATAATTTGACTAAAGTTGAAATACTTAAATGCTAGAAAAAAATAAATAAAATGATCGTTACCGGTTGAGAAGAAGTTTCTTAACTGATGATACTTCCAATTTTACTTCTTGTAGTTCTCTAACAAGCGTACTTTTGTTTTCTAAATTGTCTTTCAGGGAATCCAAGTTTTGACAAATCTGCGACAACTTATTCTCCATATCTGACAGTCGTTCTTCAGTTGAAGGTTTTTTACTGCCTCGATTTCCAAATAAATACCTCCATACATACCTCTAAAAAATATAACTCAGTCAAACATCAACGTATTAAATTATTAACAAGTACATCAATTTATTTTTTATTTTATAAGGTGAACATTTCCAAAAGTGTAAAACGGAAGAATTATAACAGAGAATATTAGAAATATATGAAACATTATTATAAAATATACTAATGTAAATCATTCTGGGACTCAGAAGTTGGCGAATTATCAAAAACGCTGAAATACTGAGAGGTCTATTTAAATCAGTGGTCCCTAATCCACAGAAAACTACCAACCACTAAGACACGTAATAAGATATGCAAGTAGTGTCTAAAGTAATGAAAATAATTAAAATCAATCAATATAATGAAATGTATGAAATAAAGCAATATATATGATACAATGGGTAAGAAAGAAAAAAAAGTTACAAAGAAAGAAAATAAAAATATGCAACAACTGATTAAAAAAAACTGTACATGATAGGTGACTATAAAAAATATGAATGTTTTTGTTCATTTCGGCCTATATTATTTTATAGTCACCTTTCGAGTAAAGGTCATATATATTTTCCCCTCATCATCACTCATTTATTTAGCTCAACTATATATTTCTACAATTTTTTGACCTTTTTTTCTTGTATTTATTTATATCACACTAGTTATTATGCAATTTTACTCTTTTAACCTTTAATTTAATTCAATTTCTTTTTGTAACCCCAAATACTACCTACAAACATAAATTGCACCAACATTGTAGTATATATATACAGCAAAAATCGATGCAATTGTAATGGCACTGAGATACGTAAAGAGCTTACCAATTAATAATGTGGTGATTATTTCAGACACACTGAGTGTCCTGAAAGCCTTGAAGAGCATGTATCCGGAACACCCCGGACTTCATTGTGTTTTAGAACTCATAAAAATTTTGAAAGACGATGGAAAAATTATACATTTAATCTGGTCACTTAGTCATATTGGGATTAGAGACAACGAAATGGCTGATAGGGCAGCAAAAAAGGCGCTCAACCTTCCGGGACCAAGTAAAGCTTTCTTGACAGCATCGGAGCTCACACGGCCACTAAGAGAGACCATATTACAGGAGTGGCAGGCACTGTGGGACAGCAGCTCACCAAATAAATTGAAGGTGATTAAGGAAAATGTCAAGGCATGGAGCAGCTCCAGTCGCAGCAACCGCAGAGAGGAGGTTGTATTGACACGCCTAAGACTAGGACACACAAGGCTCACACACCTTCACTTAATTACAAAGGAGAATCCACCCAGATGCCAGAAATGTAATCAAAGAATGACAATAAATCATATCTTCGAAGAGTGTGTTTTCTACGCAAGAAGAATAAATGAACTGGATATACCTTCAAATATATCAGAGGCCTTGGGAAATGGAGAAACATATTTAAATAAGATTATGTCTTTTCTGAAAATACAAGGACTATTTGTAAATATATAATGTATATATATGAATGTATGCGTATGTATATGTATGTGTATATATATTGTAATATGCTCTTTTTGAGTAAATAGTATATTTTGATGTATAAAGTTATTTTATGTATTATTTTAATATTAAATTGTTTTGTTTATACAAAAAGCAAGCTAACCAGTTTTCTTTGTCTAAAAGAAATACGTTACTTTTTAAACAAGAAAGATGGCGGTGCACGTCCTTCCAAAGTGTTCGTTGGGTTGTTTGTGTTAAGATGGACTGAAGTTTTTCAACCTTTGTTGTTTCTATACAGTAACTATAGAAAAAGAAAAATCAAACATGAAATAGAAAAACATAACAATTGTCAACAGACTGTTCACATCACAAACCATGGCAAGTAAAGCGGATCGATTGTAACAAAATCGATTATTTTGGATTGACCAATAAACATCGAAGATAGCGGGAGAGAAGATGATCACTTCGTTTTTGGATTGCCTGGTGAGAGGACGTACTGTACTTCGGCTGGAAGCGGGAAAGTTGGAAGCCATTTTGTTAGGAGAGAGGCAACTTGTGAATAGCCATTTTTGGACGCCACAACAATAGAAGAACAAAGAAAACACTAGGAATCAAGAAAATCGTAGAGCTTGGTTAGTTTTGGTTATAATTAAATTTGAATTCATTGTAAAATAGATATTAATTAATTTAAGTTAATAGTAAAAGTGTTAGTGTTCTGATTGTCTAGTAACACACGCCCTGAGATTAAGTCTCTCTCTCTTTCTTTTTATATAATAAAATTAAGAGTCTTTTTTATATTATAAAGGTTTAAATATAATTATATTATCTTATTGATATTAGTGTTCTTTAATTTGAACCCAAGTTCTCTCTTATATTTTAAGAAAGTTTAAAAAACTATTAAGATTCTTTTTATTTTTATTTTTAATATTTTAAAATTATTACAATATATGCTTTTTTGTATATTATGTGTTTTTTGTATACTTTATATATTATGTGTTCGGTTTTTTACATGTTATATATTTTTATCTATCTGTTTTATTCTATTTTATACATATATATGTATTTTTTTTTTCATTTATATAATTGAACACTGGGTGTGTACATGAGTGGGGTGTTGGCGTTGATGACCGGTGGGTTTTACGCCTTAATTTCTGAATAAACAAACAAACAAATTCAATTCCTTCTTCTTTATTTTATCTCAACAGTCTTTCATGGTTACTCATACTTGGCGGCAACTGTCCATATTTCTTCTTCCTTATTGATTTCTTTTTCTAGACACTATATTTATTTTAGCTTATTTTTTTTTTACTCTTCAATATTACTGTACATTTTTCATCCATTGTAACATTTTTCTTTCTTACCCATTGTATCATATATCGTTTTCTTTTATATATTTCATTATGTTGATTTGAATTATTTTTCATTACTTTAAACACTACTTAGATATCTTATTATGTTAATTCCATTACTCATCATTTACATTTTCTTCTGCTACTTTAATTATGTTTATTTCTTGAACTTTATATTTTTTAATTTTTCAAAATTTATTTTGTATAATTCTTACTTCTATCATATCATATTTCACATCAATCAACTACTATCAACTTCTATTGTAATTAATCGACAACTATCTACTTAATTCATTGTTATGTATATTTCCAAATTGGTTTATTATTTCCCTTTATTTTTATGTTTCTCTGATTGGTGGCTCTTATCTTTTTTTTGTTTTTTCAGCTCTGAAATTCAGGTCGAAACACACGAAATGTGTGTGTTCTTTGCTGACTGCACCCCGACCATCTTCTCTGAATATTAGGTTGCTTTAAAATGCATTTAGAGGTACTTTTACAGTACATTCACCTGTTATAACCTTCCAACTAGCACTTAAACACCACAAAAGTTAAATAATAAAATAGTTCAAACAAGAAGTTCTTATAAAATATGTGTTGCCAGACCTTCCCGCTGCCCAACGGTTGGAAACTATTGATTTAAATAATACAGGATAAAGAAATAAAGTCAAAATAAAGCTTTGTTCAATTAATACTTCTTAATTCATAAAACATAGCAACTATAATTTGAATTATACCCAGGTAATCAATTAACAATAGACCAAAGTTTTAAATGATACTCCAGTCCCTATTGCCAAATCACTTAAATACTAAAGAGTCGTGTTATTATTTATCAATTCAAAATTATAAAACACAAAGAAAATAATGAATGAATAATGAAAATGGTGAATATGGTACATATTTTAATAAAAATAAAAATTATTTACCAGTAATAAATTAATACTCTATAAAGCAGCACTAAGAGCTATCATAACGTATACCTATCCTATATGGAGCTTCACTAACTCAACCAACATGAAAAAACCACAAATATTCCAAAAAAAATGTCTCAGAACTGTTAATAATCCATAAAACACTCAGTACTAAATATAGACACCGTACATGTATACATATATAAATTGACCCATAATTTCTTCAAATCTAGCTCTAATTCTTTAAACCAACTAATAACAGAAAAAAGAAATTATTCATAACATAGAATAAACATAAAATCAAGGGTATATTAGTGTAAATTCATTGATATTTATTTTATTTTATTTTATTTCAATACTGTTTTGGTTTTCTTTTTTTCTCTTTCAGTATGTTTTTACAAAAAAATTAAAACAGTTGTAATGTAATTAGAAGTAAGAAAAAACTATTAAATAAGTATGCGTATCCTAAAGCTATGTAGTAATTATTGTACATTTTATATTTATGAAATAAAAACTTATATACAAAACAAATTAATTAAAAGATTATAACAGAAAAATGGCCAATCTCTTCCGCTTCTTTGCTACCACTGGTAAAAACGTTCTTCCCTTAGAGGTCATAAGCTTGTCAAATTAGTGAATGTGTCAAATTAACAAATAGCATTGGATCATTAAATAAATTAGAAAAGCTATTAAAATTCCTAGTTATTCTCCATTGCATTTAGTTTAGTTCAACATACACCAAAAAAAAAAAAATAATAAAAAAAAATGCCATTCATGAATGACAAGATCTTATTAAGAAATTACGAGCTAAATTAAGAAATTAAAAGATAACAAAAAAAAAAATTGACTCATTCAAAGTAATACTTAACACTACAAAGCCAAAGAATTCTTCCTATTATCAAAGTGCCATTATCAGCATACAGAGCCATAGAATATTGCAATAGTGCATGTGCATAGGTATGCATGTGTGTGTGATTTATTTTTTTAGATTTAATATATACTTAGACTGTACCATTAGTTAAAAGTTTCTCACAAAAGATTCAATCGGGTCAAAGTGATGAAGTAATTCCCGACCCTCATTGTAATAATAATTAAAACTTTCACTCTCTGATTATTGTTTTTTTTTTCTTTTTAGTTTATTATTCCTCCATTTTATTATAAATAATTTTCTCATTCTATTTCTAAATGTTTAAATTTAAATGTTATAGTTAAAACAAGAATTCAGTCCAAACTGGAATAGGCTTTCATAAATTAAACTTTTAACTTTATTCAATTCAAGTAATCAAATAGCTTCAAATGCGTTTAATAATCTTTAAATAGAGAAGATAGGTCACCATTCAGACAACTCAATTTCACATCAAACTAATTATCATCTATTACCATTGGATAAATAATTTATGAGGCCATAAACAGTAAGCTGACATAATTCCAATGTATGGTATAAGATTAACCTCCCCAAAAAATGACTAGCCACAATTTGTAATAAAATAATCTACACTAACAGTAATTCTTAACCTAAACGTTTAAATCATAATTATAATATAAAGAAATAATCAAAAACAGTCTAAACCTTTATTATAATTTTTCATTAAATAGGCTGATTCAAAAACTAAATACGCATACAGAAAACAATACTTTATTTAAGGTAAATACCAAATTAAAAAAAAAATATTATACCAATTATTTAATAGCCGATAATTAAGGAGAAGATGGTCCAGAAAAATTTAAATATATTTAATTGATCTATATACTAGTTTAACTTTCTATGTATCATTTGTCTCTGTAACCCTGAATGAAGATTTGCAACGGGATTGATTTTTACTATTTTAAATTTTTGTTTTACTATTTCCCAAACTATCTAATTCTCATAAAAAATTATCATATATAAAAAAAAAAAAAGAAGAAAAAAACCTTAACCATGAAGGGTCAGGTGTTCAGTTGTAAGGAAGTACTATTGCAAGAGCAACAGCTGTGCAAGGATGTGATTTGTTCTTGATCACGTTCAACCATCAGGTTTTCCCCCTATTATGGGTATTCACTTTATACAGGCTGGGTATGCCAGTAGGCCCCAAAACTCACAGGATTGACTTACGGCTACAGAAACAGAATGAATAATTATCTGACACAGCCGGATTCAAACACAGGCCCAGGAGTCAGTAGTACAGCACATTATTCACTGAGCTACAACGCTTTAAACTTTAATAGCAATTATATCAAACAAAGGTTATGTTAGAGTTTTTGAGACTAAAACTTATTTCTTTATTTTTATTCATCTTTGATGGAGCTGAGTTAACTTCCAGATCTCAATTCTCTCTATAGAAAAAAAAAAAAGAAACCTAATAATACTCAATCCATGAAGAGTGACCTTCTAGGTCGGCAACTTCATAGGTCTATAATATACTAAAAAGGCAGCAAAGTTTAGACAGAAATTGATCAAATGAAAATCAAAAATTCCTATGAATAAAAATTAAAGGAAGATCAACTAGACTTTTATTTTGTAGCAGTCCTACAAAATCAAAACTTACCACCTACCCTTGGTTAAAATAGGTTGATTTGCTGTAGATAAACCCCATATGTCAGAACAGACCAAGAAAGAAGTCATCAAATATAATTTAAATAAAAGACTACCAATAAATTGCGAACTTATTCGAACTAGAGTGAAAAGGTTAATATTTCGGAATAGAACTACACTAATACTTATCACTTTAATCCAGACAGCAACTATAAGCAGGTCAAAATTATAACAATTAAATAGATAATAATATCAATTTTTTTTTTTTAATTTCAACCGTTTCTCACAATCATATTAGTTATATAATTTACACAATCCACCTTTATGTACATATCAAAAATTTACCATTCCTTTACTAATGATTACAAATATATAAAATACAAAATGGTAAATCAAAATATAAGCTAAAACACTCCCCACGTCACCCAGGGTGAGATCTATTCACAATGTATTACAGTTATCTCTAATAGAAATAATTTATTTTTATAATTGACTACCTAAAAAAAAATTAAATAAATACAATATTGTATATCTATTTATTAATAAGAATACAATCATTAAATGTTACCTTATAAAACCAATATAAGCCATATAAGACACCAGCTAGAAGAACTATTCCATTGGCAATATCCCTAAACTTTAACCACTTAGGATGTGGTGGTAGACTGACTTGTTGATAAGGATATCCCAATACACTAGGAGGATGAAATCCTCTGTTATACTCCAACGTCTATAAGCAAATGAAATTGATTAATATTTTGAATAACTCTAAAGAATAACGAAGTCAAAACATCCTTTACCTTGTTTTGGAGCATAAGCTCACATTTTTTGAAAGCTAAATCAATTTCGACATCTGATAGGCCTTTCTTTTTCAAGAAAGCAATTTTCATGTCTTCGGGACTCTTCTGAACATTATGCATGGATAAAAAATCGGCCGCTTTTTGCACCTGAGAATAATATAGGTAAGAATTTATTTTAAAAAATATGTACACAACAGCTTAAAAAATTGAAACTCACCAATTCATCCCTGGGGGGTACTGGTGGTTTATTGGCAATAGAATTTGGATCATTGTTGTTTTCTTCACCAGACATATCACAAAGTTTATTTCTAATACAAAGGTTAATACATATCTCAAACAATGACTTGTAGAAACAAGATTACATGAAAACTTCTAAACAGAAGATAAGAAGGTTTTAAAGTTTAGCCTCAAGTCAACAATAATCGAAACTAAAGCTACAAACCACAATCGATAGCCATCGATCAAAAATGGTATTGAAAGTTTATGATTTTGCTAGTCATTGTAATCTCACACATTGGGCAAATGACAGATCTAGCTATACAAAATTATTTTATTACCGTTTCTCATGTTTTTAAGAAGATTTATTAATTAGAGCTACTGCTTTCGAAAAAATGGTTACAAAAAACATGTAAAGAGTCTCAATAAAAACCGAAAATCCAGCTTGACACCTCGGTTGGTGGCACAGTGTGTCTGTCTCAACATGGTACCGTCAAACAGCTTTTTGTTCCCTCGACTAAGAGACACTTCTTCTCACTACTTAATGGCAATATTTTGAGGCAGACAAACTATGCCACCTAGCTTGGTATCAAGATTGATTCTCAGTTAACTATCGACGTGACAATTCTCGTCAATCCAATGCTGCATTAGACTTTAGTGAATGCTACCAGCAAAGCAACGTAGAATTCTATCTAACAAACTACGTTTCTATCTAAAGTTGAATCCTTTAGGAAAGATTATTGCCTTATCCAGACCTCTAACCGACCCTGTTACCTTAAGACCTACTTCCTTGCCGCACTTCCAAATACTATACTACGCTAACATCAACAGTCTCCATGCAGAACATTCCACCTAACGAGCTGAAGGCCGTTGTTAGTAACAGGTAGCTGAAAATCACATTAGAGCTGTAATTCCCGTTAACTTAAGCCGCCATTGTCAGCCAATGCAAAAATGGTCCGATAAACTGTGGTGAAAAGACATCTTCTTATCAAGATGGGACCACGGCACAACCGTAGAGCTCCAGAGGATTCCTTCGCACATGAAAATATGGAAAAATGAAGGGACTGACGCCCTAGCCAAAGGACCCTTGATGTCCACGCATCGAGATTTGTTGCGGTTAGAACTCATCATGCATCTCGGAGAGCTAAGATTTAGCAAATTTACCGTGAATCTGCAAAAAAGAAAGCCGTGGGCTGCCCTCATTAGTCCAAGGGAATGTATTTAATCTGATCTTCCCAGCTACGTATTGGTTAGTGCTTTTAGAGTCATCACCGGCCCACCATTTCTATAGAGTCCAAGTGAGAGATGATTCTCGCTAGTTATTATGCTTCGTATCTGTTCAGTATTGACAAAATTGTGAAATCATCAATAATTATCGAAAATTTCACAATTTCATCAATACTAAAGCATACATTTGTTTCAGACACAAAAGGATATAGGACAAAAATTTAATTATCAAAATTGTCACTTAAACCCCCTTTGCTTCTAACCTACTAATTTATTTGAGCATTAAGTTGA
>NW_027112076.1:185239-202350 GCF_000696795.3 Halyomorpha halys | reverse complement strand
AAATAACTATTATGTTTGCATATCTAGTACACAATGCAATCATATATTCATTGAAAATTAAATATATTCTAATATTTACCATTAATTACTCATTAAAAAATATTTTATAAGAGAGTATTTTTCGCTTACTTCCTTCGTTTGTTATGGAAGGAAGGAACTTAGTGCACAATCATCTGCATTTTTCCAATTTTCTTCTCTGACGTACTTTCAAGATCGAGAAAATAGAATAATGTGTTAAATTTGGTTTCTTAAGCGATCCATACACGTTCACTCGGAGTGACAGTGAAACCCAAAGATAGACTTTTGTATTGTAAGGTTGAGAAAGATTAATTGAGGCATGAAAGTGTAAAAGGCTGTAAGTACAAGAAATACAAAAAATTATTGACGGGACATCCATGAAGAAACCAGCACCAATCGACTGTTAACCGTTGGAAGTTCCTATCTTGAACAGTTAAGCTCCTAGAGCTGTAATTTTTTCATAATTTTAGATCAATAATTGTGCCTAACCTACCTTTTTTGTTCGTTTTTATTAAAAATGGTTTTTCGGCACATACATATTTTTTCATTTCTATGCCTCAATTATGGAGAAAATTTCTAATCTTCAGATTTCATTATTTTCTCAATAGCCCATCATTGTGACTGACCGTGTAGATGTCCATTTAATGAATAATTGTTATTTGCTGGCATTTTGTGTACTGAATTGTACCTCTTTGTCATGTCATAACCTTATGAAACGTGAATACTCCTGTTTTGTTTATCTATTCACTCTAGCAGTAACGTCTTTTCGGTCCTGTACAGTGAAGGTTGTTAGTATTTTGGAGTAATTTTCTTTTCTTCGTAATCAAAATGGGTAAAGGTTTTAATAATTATATGTGCAAAAAGTTTTTCCACCCAGCATCTAGGGACAATTTAAAACGAGTAAGTATTATTTTTATTTTATTAATTTTTAATCTTTCTTTGTTCCTATGTATTTTGGAATATTTTTATGGTTTCAGTTGTAGTTATTGTTTAAAAATGTTAAATATAATGGGATAGTGCCTTCTTTGACCTTCACTTTATAAAATATTTAGGACACCTATTTATAATTTAATTCATTCATGTACAAGTTTATATTATCAGATAGTATGATGTGTTAAAAATAAGATTTTGTTTGATCAGTTTTCTTTAATCACTAATAGCTAAGAAATGTATGTTTTAGTTGTTTACTTGTTGAACTTGTAATCATTTGCTTTGAGGGGTTTGTGTGGCTCTGAATAGAAAGATTTACCTTGCATTTCTTGATATATCTCTTTATTTACATCTTTTTCTAATTACTTACTTAGTAATTATCCATTCTTTTAGAAGCAGTTGTTTGACTTATATTTTAGGTTATGAATGGTTAGTTACATCTTTCTACTTTATGGCATCTAGACTTACCATAATTTTATATGTTCTAGAAATTTATTTGGAATTTATGATATAAATATGTGGTAAATTCCTTAATTTTGTCTAGAAAACATCAAATTGATTGTGATACTAAAACAATTCCTGAAAGATGTGACCGATATGACAATTGGCCACATCTTTCAGGAATGCCCATACTTTACGTCACAACTCAGCAGTTTTGAATTAAAACCTGACATATCATCAGCTCTTCTTAGAAACGATAAAAAACTAATATAATCAGTATTTAAATTTTTAAAATCACATAATATACTTGCAGAAATATTAATTAAATAATAATAATAAGAGATTCATCCCTTGTATAATTTTGGAAAAATCATTTCAGAAACTACTTTTTGCCTTCTTTGGTGTATGTGTGTGTGTGTGTGTGTACGCTTCTGTATATACATGTGTGAAATAAAATAGCCAATTGAATATTACCATAAAGTAATAAGAATTAAACGACTTTGATGACCATGAAAGTCTTACGTCATTAAACAAAATAGAACGAACTGAAACAATTTAGGATATAAGGAAAAAATAACTGGAATTTCTTGTCTGCAGTTTATAGTTTTTCATATTAAATCAACATTTTCAACATCAGAGCCAAAATATAGGATTATCTGTTAAAAAGTTTCTGATGACTGCAGTTTCAACCCCATTATTTTTACATAATTCTTGATTCTTAGATATTTATTTTCTCTAGATTCGTGTTACTAAGAGTAATCATTTCTGCATATTTTTATCAATTCTATGGTTATGATAATTGTATTGTTATACTTACAACTAAGTACTGTTTATGATTTCAGGTATGGATGGCTCAACAAAAGGATGATGCATACAAAAAGAAACAGGAAGAACTACGCATCCAGTATGAAAAAGAACAGGATCTTTATAACAACAAGTAAGGAGGTTATTTTTATTCATCACACTTTGACTTGTCTTAGAATATGAGGGAAATAAAAATTTTTACTTTAATATTTAAAATATATGTATGTATCAAATAGATGTGTTAAGAACTTTTATTCACGTATTTTATTTTATTTTTTTTTTAGAGCTATGTTGAGCAAAGAAAGCAAAGACAAACTCAGTGTCAATTTTATGTATGAACCACCCCCAGGTGCTAAAAAAGAACGTGAAAAAGAAGAAAATGAACCAGAATATAAATTTGAGTGGCAGAGAAAATATAATGCTCCTAGAGAAGAGTAAGTATTGTATAAACTTAATATGTACTTAAAACTTTATTATATTTATTTTCAGAAAACCATTTATCCACTTATTTATTGCTTATAACATCTGAACAACGTTTTGGGCTCCTCTGCCCATTATTAAGTTCTTATCAATTTGTGGACATATCATTTTAAATTGATTATCACTTTCATATATTCCCAAATGAATGTAAGTCATAGTTTTTCTTTATTAAAAATAGGACTTATAATTCATTTGAGAATATGACGATAATGATTTCCAATTTAAAATGACGTATGTCTACAAACTAATTAATACTAAGAACTATATAATGTGCAGAGGATCTCGAAACGTTGTTCATATGTAATTAAGAATTGTTGACCATAGATTAATGATTGGAGAAGTTTGTCGGGGGGTGCGGTCAGCAAAGAACAACATAAATAAACAAAACCATATCTATTTATTTTATGCCGACGTTTCAACCTGAAATTATTATTTATTTAGTAAAATTGTATATAAATAATTTTAGATACAGAAAAAAAAAATTAAATAACTAACTGACTAAATATATAAAAAGCAAAACATTGTGGTAGCCTCATCTGTTCTATTATAATATCGGATTAGATCGGTAAAGTAAAAGGTAATTAAATATAAGGGTTTTAAATGAGGGAACGGCTGGTACATGACGTATATTAAAGGAAATGGAGTTCCAGTTGCAGCTCAGGTAAAAAATGATTTATCAAATGCATCAGTTCGGTGAGGTGGAGAGTAGGTGGCAGATAAACGGTACCTGGTAGTACAGGATTAGATCACCTATATCTGCTTGAAGTACTGTGGAATCTTAACCTAACGGCTCTATAAATCTAAATAAACTTACTTTTAATTACAATAATGGCTATTCCTTTTGCATGAATATGGTTCGAATTTAGTCATAGATAATTTAATATGTGTGAATTACCGGACTCAGCTTCCATATTTGGTATGTAGGTGCGCAAGTACTGTATGTAGTTCATCTCGGCAGTGGTCAGCCCAGGTTACATGGTAATGAAATGAAATAATAAAATAGTTTATTATTCTGGGGCTAGTTTCCTTTAGAACAATTACAAAGATAATTTTAATTTTACAATATCTTATATTGGCCAAAATATAGTGTTGCCACACTTTATTGTAACTTATATTACAATTGTATATAAATAATTCAAAATATAGAGAAGGAAAAAAAAATTAAAAAACTAACTGACTAAATACATAAAAAACAAAACAAAAATATTTTGTTTAATTACAAAATATATTATAGGTAGTTACAAAATATTTGTACTGTAATAACATCGGATTAGATTAGTGAAGTTAAAGGTATTTAAATATAAGGGTTTTAAACAAGGGAAGGGTTGGTACATGACGTATGTTAAAGGGAGTTTCGGTTGCAGCTCGAGTAAAAAATGATTTATCAAATGCAGCAGTTTGGTGAGGTGGAGAGTAGATGGCAGATAAACGGTATACCTGGTAGTACAGGATTGGATTGAGAATTTGAATTACAGGTTTTCTAGTATGTATTAATTAATAATAATTAGCTACATTCCCTTTCTTTGTTCTATAATCACTAAATTATTTGTTGATTAATTACATGTATAGTTGAAGTACTTACTATTTATTATATCATTTAAAAGAAATTCATTTTCTTGCATTAAGTGAAAAGTGACTTATGCCACTTTCATTCTTAATGGCTCACATAAAAACTCATGAAAACCAAAATAAAAGTTAATTTTATTTATTATTTTTGGTATAATTATGACTTTTTAAGTTACGATAAGCACATGACTCATAATATTCACATGGTTAAAGTTCCTTCTTATATTTATTATTTCATTTAGATCATTTTAAAACTTTTTTTTTTTTTGTTTTAGTTACTGCAAAGGAAATGCTGAAATTCAGGACCAGCCTTTTGGAATCCTTGTAAGAAATGTTAGATGTATCAAATGCCGTAAATGGGGTCACATTAATACAGGTAAAATTATATTTCACCATTTACATGCATGATATTTCATTTCTTCTTTCAAAATTTTGTGTATGTAGATTGATAAGTTAAAAAAGACTATTTTAATGTAGATCCACTAGTTTGAGAGGAAAATACGTAATCTCCTTCACAATATATATACCTCAGTATTATTTATCAAGCCCGTTGATGATTATAATAAGTATAATCTTTAATTAATAAAAAGCATAATTATAATAATTAATTTCCACAATTACACAAGATATTTTTTTCTTCTATCGTTTACAATATGATTTGGTCTGTTATTTTTAATTTCGGCCTGTTTTTTTTAAGACAATTTGTGTTTTTATTGCGATTTAATATGATCATTTGATAACAGTAAATCAATGAAGAAACAAATTTATAAAATTTAAGCTATTTTAGATTGATTTGAATAACAATAAGATTACAATTAGTACGTGAGATTGAAATAATGTAAAAAAAAAGCAAAAATGTTTAAATGAAAATTTAAAATGGTGGCTGTGTGAAAAGACAGCTTTCTGATGTAAAAAGGATAGTCTTCTTGAGAATTTCCTAGCAGTCTAAGCTCTTCCCATAACGTTCTCTGCCAACATTTCAAGCTATTGGACCTAGTTATGTATTTTATTGGGTTATTTAATTTTTGGATTGATACCAAACAATTTCTCTGTTTTAAATTTTTAATAACTGTAATGAACAGAGACATTGTAAATTTGCCATTGTAAGTGTAATACTTTTTAAAGAGTCATATTTGCTCGTACTTGTTTACATTATTTTGACAAAAGTTTTCGTATTTTTCTACATATTTTATCCAGTATTATTTTATATATGTTTTAAAAAAAACATTTTTATATAGTTTCTTGTAATTCTTAAAAAATCCTGGTGGTTTGAGACCTCTTATATGAAGAGGTAAGTAGATAAAACTTACGACTCCACTAGATAAAACTTTTACTCCAGGTAAAACTTAGGACAAACAATATCGATTGTGGATTTGTGTTCAAGGGATTTATCTGTGACAATGGCATTCAAGACATGGGAGTGACAAACCCACCCAATGAAAAAACCACATCAGGAAATGCACGATGTATTTCCTTAGTACATCGCACGAGGCCTTGGATCTCCACGGTCTGTTGTGCCAATGATAATAATAATGGCATTCAATAAGATTTTCTTTAGGATAATCTAATGATCCTAACCACACAAACGATTTTTAATCAAATTGTACAAATTTTGGATTATGCTTATAGCCTGGATATTGTTAGATCCAAAGCTGCCATATTATAAGTCTTTCTTGCCCACGAGGACAGAGGCCTTGCACTTGCTGTTCATGCCTCTAATACCAAATATATGATTACTGGTAAACCTAGGTTCTAATAAAGATTTTGTCCAAACATGGCCATACTCATAAGAACGAGTTGTTCAGTTTAATTGAGGTTACAGATTAATGTCGGATCTTTTGTTTTGGCTGAGATAATTATCTTATATAATTTTTATTTTCTATAACAAGTTTTATTTTATCATAAAATCTTCTTCCACGTTCTTCCCTTAGATGGCCAGGTAGGGATTAAAATGAGGAATTCTGAGGTTCTCCAGGCTTCCTTAGAGCTTTCTCTGCACCTCAGTTGGAGAGGGCCACACCAGTCCTCGACAGCTTGGAAAAAAGCTTGCAAGTTTAGAGAATGTCTGAAATCCCAAACTTATTTTCCAAATTTAGGCCAAATCAAAATGTATGTATGTATTGTACTTGTTTAGGTGAAATTAAAAAGAAAGAAATTAAAAAAAATTAATTTGAAACCTTTAGGCACCGCCAACCCTTATAAATTCTGAAAATTTCATAAAAAATCAAATTACCACAGTATTTGGTGTTTTTCTCGTTACATAGATTTAAATACGGACCCCTTAAGCCAGAAATGATGAGGTAGAGAGGGAAAAAGAAGGCTCCGGAACCAAATTAGTTTCTACCCAGGCATTTTTGAATTATGGAGCGGTCTTCCTATAGGTAACCAACCTCCACAAAATAAAAGTCAACCCACACAGGCAGAATCAAACAGGCATCGCTACTAACTTGAGATGATGCCTCAACATTCTCATCTACAAACAACCTAGCATTTTGCGAACTATCTGGAACGATCTCCTAAAAAGTTAATAAACACTGATTTGACAGGTAAATATCTAAGGAGTTGACCAAAGGATGGGAGGATTGCATCAAAACTAATTTTGTAGATTAGGGTTTAGATGGGTGTCACTGGACAGATGTATGGAGTCAGCGATTGGTGGTAGATATGTTGAAAACTGCACATTGATAACACTGAACATTAATAAATGACCTCCATTTCCTCTTATCACATAATTTTGTTTTTTCAAAATGGGTTTAAAAGAAAATACAGTAATTTTAAAACAATTACCAATTTATTAGTGTGAACAAAATAAATCCTTTGATTTCTTCCTTTCTTATAGATTTTGGCTTACTAAAATTGGAAAAAATTCAACACGTGAAGTTTTTTTTTTTAATTTGGTGTGAAAAACTTTTTATCTACTCCTATTGAGTGGGTAAAAGTGTCCAAGATAGATAAGCACTTGCCAAATTTGTAGACACTCATATGTTATTCTTTTTATCCATGTTCCACACCTCCAGTGCCCTGTGCCCCATAATTTGACCAACTATCTTGAAACACCTGTAATTTTTCACCGTTTTTTGCTAATTTTTTTTATAAGGGCTGTTTATAAAAAAAATTTCTCAATTTCATCTTAAGCCATAGACTGTATGTACTGTGGAATTTTCTGGTCATAATCCAACCCTAAGAACACATTTAATTGCTATTTTCCAAAAAATTACTTAAAATGTGAAGTGAAAATTTATAGACAATGCTGCATGGCATTATGCAAGATAAGTGAAACAAAATCAAAGACCATCTTTACCTAAGCCTTATTGCCACTCTTGAATTTTTTAAAAACTTCACATCTTCTGAGGCTTTCGCACTAAAACTAGACCTATTGTCACTGAAATGTTGGCCTGTCTCATTGTCCCTATTTAAAATAGCTAGTTTCATTAACAAATAAAAGTCGCAGGAAAGTAAAAACTATGTTAATAGCCTGTCTACCACCCGAAAATTGAAAGGTCAGTGCTGAAAATCAATAAGGATAATTGGGGTTTAAAAAAAATCTTGGACTGAGACAAGGAGATTCTCTTGCTCTATTATTATTCAACATAGTCCTAAATGCCATCGTAAAAAGAGTAGGACTAATGTCACATGGAACCATATTTGACAAAATGACACCATTTTATCATTATTGGTAGAAGTCTACAGAGCATCAAAGAAGTATATATGATGCTTGAGAAGAATGGATCTCGAGATTAACAAAGATCCTCACCTGGAGGAAGAATCCAGTCCATCGGCAGAAGCACTTCATAAGTGGGAGCTACAGATCTGAGTGTGTCAAAAGCTTTAAATATTTAGTATCATTAATTAACGACTCATTAAACGAAAAAGCAAAAATAAAATACAGGATAATTGTAGCATTTATTTTAGTTTAAACTTTTTAGAAGCAGGCTACTCAGTCGCATGACCAGTCTTAGACTTTACTTAACTCTCATTCGACCCATCTAGAGTCAGTTACTTTACTCCAATTTTTTATTACTAAAATGAAAACTATGTATAATGAGCAGTTAAAATTGATGGGTCTTCCAAGTATAGTAAGGGAAATATAAAATGGTGGCTGTTTTAAAATGGAAAACAAACTAATGTTCATTCCAAGCTCCATATCTTTAAAACTACCAACATTTGATATTCCTAAGATAATATCATTTAAAGTAGAGTAAACTTGTTAAAATATGAGCCCTAATAGAGATATTTAGGTTCAATAGTTCCCAAGATATAGCTTTTTAAAAAGCAATGTTTCATAAATAATTCATTGAAAAGTCAGTAGTTAGTGAACTTATTTTCACGCCATTTTCCAATTTCAGGCGCTTTTTAAATATTGCTTGATTTACCATCTTAAAGTCTCCTCCTCCCAATTTAAGCAAATATTCCAAAAGTGCTATCACTCCCTGGAGGTGGGGCGGGAAGGATTGCTTTTTTTAGTAGGATCTCTGTTATTTTGAGATTGTGACATGTCATACATCGACCAACATACTCGCTATTTGTGTCTGTTTGAAAGGTGAGATAAGTAAGGCTACCATGGAGAGTCGGAGAGATGGGTTTCATCCCTTTTCCAATTTCAGGCACATTTTTAGTATTGCTCGATTTAACTATCCTGTGCCTTCACTTCCTGTTTTAAGTAATTATTTCAAAAGTAAATAAAATAAATATTTCAAAAGTGATATAGGACCATCGCTCCCTGATGGTTTTAGTGAGGCGACTTTTATATATAAACTGAAAGTCATTCAAAGGCGCTGTAATGGGAATCATTTTTTCCTTTGGGTATGTTAAAAAATATTTAAATCATGCAATTGATTTCCATATATTTTTATTGACTGAAAGGTATTTAAATGATGAAATTTATTCGATATTGTTCTAATTGTCAAAAACATTTCGACCTACAGATGTTTATTGGCACTCGAATTAAAGCTAGTTTCATGTACTATAAAGTAGTTTATGATGTTTGTCTTTTTATGGAGTAGTAGTTTTCCTGATATTTGACAAAATAAATTCACAAAATGTTGATTTCTAGTTATTCATACAAACTTTTTGATTTGTAAAAAAAAAAACAATATTTCAGGAAGTATTAGACGTACAGATGTCTGCAAGCACTCAAATTAAAGCTAATTTAACTTACTTATAAAGTAGTTTATTACACTTATCTTCTTAGGGGTGGTAGATTTTATGATATTCCCATATGAATATGAATTTTGCTCATGATATCTTGTTCGAACAACTATAAATCATTTTATTTCAACAAATATCCTGAAAACTACTACTAGCCCTACAGATATATGTACTAAACTAAACATAAACTAGGGCTGCCCATAATAGCTCAGTGGTTAAGACACAGTCTTACCAATTTTTGATGTCTATTGGCGGTGCCGGTTCGAATCCGGCCTGGGACGTTGACTTTTTTCATTGCGTGGCGGTCCCACAAAATGAAGAACTTTGACCCCCAATCATGGTTAGGCAGTATAGGACTCCAATGGGAGTCTTGGCCGAAAAAAAAAAACAAACTACTTCATTAGTATGTTAAACTAGCTTCAAATTTGAGTGCCATTAGATGTCTGTTTATCTTATAGTTCCTGAGATATATTTTTTCATAAATCAAAAATTATGTTCGAACAATTAAAAATAAGTATTTTGTGGAATATCATGAAAACTACAACTACAACATAAACGCTCTCGCGTTTCTGCGTTGATTAAACGAGCCCTGGAAGTGTACCTGTTTAATGAATTAGAACACAGCCATCGACTTTCGACTTCTTCTCCTGCATTTATAATGTATTATGTATTATAATATAATTATGTATTTATTAAATAAATCAATTTTATATCCAAATCCGTCTCAACACTTTATTTATTCATTTGTCCAACGTTTCGGCCTTTCTAGCCATCTTCAGGGACATCTTCAATACAAAAATCCTTCTCACATTAATTTATATTTTCTATTTGTAGGCTATTCTGTCCAGGTCATTTTCTTTATTTAAAGTTCAAACCTCTGGTATGGTGTTTGGTAATATGGTGTGGTGTTTTATACTGTTGATAATCTTATAGAAAAAATAAATGTTAATGGTTTTAAATTTTAAATAAAGAGGTTTGAACTTTAAATAAAGAAAATGACCTGGGCAGAATAGCCTGCAAATAGAAAATATAAATTAATGTGAGAAGGATTTTTGTATTGAAGATATCCCTGAAGATGGCTAGAAAGGCCGAAACGTTGGACAAATGAATAAATAAAGTGTTGAGACGGATTTGGATATAAAATAGATTTATTTAATAAATATTATCTTGTCTCAAAAAATTTTTGAAATAATATAATTATAATTATGTATCATTATTTTATAAAAAACAACCTTCAACGAATCCATTTTCAGTGGAGTTCGGTATTATATTCGCGTAAATACGACTCAAATTATAATCCGCAACAACAGAAACATAGTTCAGTAGGTCTAATACCTTTGCAGGTCATTCTTTAGGAAGCCTGTGGATTACACTTTTATTTTTAAAATATCGAAATCGTTCCAAGTAATTTGAAATTTCGATAAACGCAATTTTAATTTTAAATAAATTATTTTTTCCAAGAGATTTATTTTTGTAATGAAATTATCTCAATTTCCATAACATAACTGAGCATCTATTAAGGGTTATTTTCAGTTAATTAGGCATTCTAGATGCTCATGATAGATTCGTTCAAATGAATGGTACCAACGAAAACGTTAATTTTGATTACACCTCTTTGTTTATCCCTACCCCTCGTCTTTAAGGATTACTTCGCTCACGGCCAACCTCATAATTTGAAATTTATTATAAAACTGATAATTGCAAAAATCTGTCCGCTGGATTTATTGAAATGTAAGGATTCATTTTCAAAACTGATCTATAGAAGTTTGACATACATTTATAAAAAAAAATTATCTAAAGAGTTTTTCTTTAAATCTTGGCAGGTTGGTCCAATCTGGTTCTCAATACTTCATTTCTCTAAACCTATTTAACCGACTTGATTTATTACTTGTTTAGTGAGATAATTACAACACTTAAGCATTTACCTATAAAAGTATTGCATTTTTTAATCAGTGAGTTGTTATTTTTGTTCAGATGTATGTTTGTATTTTCATCGCATTTCGAATTCTTATTGTATTTCATTGATCTAAAAGAGCTTTTTGGTTTCTATGGTTATATGGTAGAATCATATGACCTGATTATTATATGTTTCGTGCTAGTAATAGTGAGCAAAGGAAGGAACAGATTAAAGGCGATCCTGAAATGGCTGGGCTGGACACCCACAATTGGAATATTTTACGACACTCATGTTTAACATTATTTGCGACGTTCGTAGCCTAGTTCGATAACGATGGGCAAAATCTTGTCTAAAGTTTTCGGCAAGAAGAGAATGCGTATTCTAATGCTGGGCTTGGACTCGGCCGGAAAGACAACCATCTTGCAGAAGCTGCGCCGACCCGGAGAGCCGATGGCCACTATACCGACAGTTGGCTTCAACGTGGAAACATTGACCTTTCGCAACGTCAACTTCAACGTCTGGGACATTGGAGGCCAGGGTAAGATCCGCCCACTCTGGCGTCACTATTTCACCGGCACCCAGGCCCTCATCTTCGTCGTGGACTGTGCTGACATTGACAGGCTGGACGAAGCCAAGGAGGAATTCCACCGGGTTTTATATGACTGTGAGCTGAGTGATGCCCTCGTCCTAGTATATGCCAATAAGCAGGACCTCCCGGGAGCCCTCAGCGCTGAGGAGATCCGGCAGAGGCTTGGGCTGGACCATGTCAAGAACCATGCATGGCACCTTCAGCCTTCTTGTGCTACCTCTGGGGATGGGATTATTGAAGGATTGACATGGCTGGCAGACAACCATCGCCCTTGAATCCGTTCCTGAAGATGAACACATCTGGCTCCGGTCAATAAATTTTATTTTAACTCTCAACGGTTTCCTTAATCCTCAAGTGATTCATTATATAATATTAATTTGTTTATATCCTTTGACAAGTAAGATTATTATAATCCTATTGATATCTCTAAAATAATAAAATGTTCAATAATATTCATTTACTAAGTTTATGCACAGTTTACTGAAGTAGTAAAGGATGCATTGGATATTTTTTAACCCACATCACAACAGATAGATCTGTGGGACCTTGTCTTGCATTTTGGTGTTTGTAAATAATCCATAATATATTGCTACTGATACAAACTGACTCACTTGTCGCATTGGGTTCAATGTGGTTGAGATGAACTGAGAAAAAGTTATGGGAATATTCAATACTATGACTGTCTTAAGATTCTTACTAATGTTGTCAATGAGACTAGAAATCAATTTAATAGCCCCATTGTCTTCTTTGTGATTATAGTCTTGGGAGTGATCATATTTAATTTTTGATATATTGTTACTTATAATCAGTATATATCCACCATCTACTGTTCTTTTAGATAGAATTAATAGTTTGGTTTGATTAGTTTTGTATTGTGTTTAAGACTATTCAGAAGTAAATCTTGAAAAATTCTCAATTTTTCTAGTGTACATAATCTTCTCTTTTCTCTAAATTATTTATTTAGTTTTAAATTTAAGAAGTTTTTACATTCATTATTAAATTGTTTCTAATGCAGTTTTATTAATTTTGTATTTAAAAAGTGCTACCATTCAGAAATTTGCTATTTTAAATTCATTTTGGATTGTTGTAATAATTGTGTTGCTCTTATTAGAATAGGAATTGCCAACAATGTAAATATCTATTCCATTCATCTGTTATTTTTAACAAAATATCTTTTATAACATAGAACATGTGAATTTTTATTTATTAAAGAATATTATTGCTTTATTTTCCATTAATCTTTTAATAATTATTAATAGTATATAACTGAATGATCTTCTGTTCCTTGTATAGATAAAGAATGCCCATTGTACAATCAGAGTGTTTCAAATGAGATAGGAACTTCTGTAGAACCAGGAGGTGATGCCGTGTCTTTGTTGCGCGGAATGCGTGAAGATGGTTTGAGAATGCGTAAGACAGCTCTTGAAGCTCAACAGCATGTGGAAATCCCGAGGTATAAGGTTAGTTTAGTATTGCTTTTACTTAAAAAACATTTAGTTATTGCATTTAAATTAATTATTTCTAAGTACTTAAAGTTTAACTATTGTTATTAAGCTGACTGTTATAAATAATTGCAGTTTTAAGATTTCTTGTTTCTAATGACACAAAATTTGTAATATCATTAATATAGAGCCAAAATTTACTCTTTTTCACTTGAGTAAATTATTTGGTAAAGTAGATAATTAAATAATTTGATAGATTTTACATATTTTTGCTTCAACGTAACATAGCTATATTTCATATATTACTCATTCTTGTCTTTTTTAAATAATGAAAATTGTTCATAAATCTTTTATGTATAGGGGATGGTGAATAAAGGTGATGAACAAGATGTAGTTGACGAGAACGAACTCGATTTTCTAAAAGGTCTTTCGACTAAAGAAAAATTGAAATTGTTAAAGTAAGTATTATAATAACTAATTTATGTGTTAGATACAGAGATGGGCAAAAATTAGCTATAGTTGAAATTAATTGCTAAAATTGCCATGGAAACGATCCTTATTCATCATGAATGAACCATTAGTTTCTTCTATTGCAACTCTGGTTACATATTTATTATGGTTTAAAAGATTACATTTTGCTTCCTCTCTACCGAATGTAGAGAAGATAGTGTTCATGCAGGAAATAGATACAAATTTTGTTCCCAGCGTAAAAAATTGTCTAAGATTAAAATCTCGCATTTTAAGTTTTAGGCAAGAAGGAAAAATTTGGGTCCGTGCCAGTCTGTTGTAAAATTGGTATTATTCCGCCTTACCCTGCTCTGTGGGCAATATAGGTGTGCAACCGTAGTTTTATTAATCATAGCTGCAAATTTAACAATTTTTTTTTTCATTGTTGTTCTCTTCCTATCCCTCTTCGCCCCAGGTTGAAGTGGGTTGGACCTACTGAACTTTTCCACCCATATACAAAACTTTAGTAATATGGGTTATATTCACTAACATGCAGAGGGAAATCATTCTCCGTAAGATATAGAGTCAAGTTTCCCTCAGTAGTTTAGCCCTTTGTGCCTAACAGGCAGTGGAAACAACAATAATATGATCGGCACTTTCCGATACACCACAAAAGGGTATAGGGGGTCGATATCTATTCCATGACAATGAAGCTTAGCTCGAAAGCCCCTTGCCCCATCAGGAATTGGGAGATCCAGTATTCAGGGAGGGCCCAGTTTGCTTTTAACCATGAACAGATGGTATGGGAAAGTATTTCCTCGAGGTAGATCTGTTCGGGGTCATCACCCACCACTGGTTCCACTCTTCTATCTATAGTTTTTCATCTTCGGGGTCCCCCTCAATTCTAGTCCGGATATTTTATGGCAAACCTACTGAGCCTACTTGCTTGTACGTAGATTTTAACATGTCTTCTCGCAGGAGAACCCCTCCTTCTAAAGCCTGCACCGCATCAAGAGACACACTCTGATATGCTCTCATGATTCGCAGTGGAGACTTCTACTGAAACATCGCCAACCTGCTTTTTTGCCAGCATGTAAGGTGTTGATGTAGATCAAACCATTAACCTGATTTTGATAATATTTTCAGTGATTGTGCAAATTGTTACCTAGATGTTCACCTGTCAATTTCATCAAATTCCATCCATTACTTTAACTTATGCTTGAATAAACATCTTTTCCTTTAAATACATATATTTCGAAAAGGCTTGTCCAATTTAATGCAAAGTTGGGGAATAGTGTAGATATGGCCTAATATGAATTTTCTCAATTACTTTCTTACTCGTGCAAAAATCTAATTTCCCGTGTATGTCTGTAATTCAACAACAGCTTGTCCTATAGATTTTATTTTCAAATAACAAAGTATCAATCTTGAAATATAGGTAATCATTTACCCTATTGTAATATGCAGAACAAAGATTATTTCAAATATTTTTGAATTATTGGCTTAGTTTTACATAAATAAATTTTAATTTATTGATTAAAAATCGATTTTAAAAATACTTGATTTATTAGATCGACTATCAATGTATTTCAGTTTTACTAGTATCAGATTTATTTAAGAAGTTTGTTAAATTTATTTAAAATGTTAAATAGTTTCATTTTGATACCTTTATTGACTGCCACTCGGACTACCTCCCTACAATCAACTTTAAATTTATTTCATTCACATAAAATATTGAGTTTTATAAGCGCTCATGGTCGGTGTATATTGACAAAACAGATGCATTATAATCGGCACTTAATTTATATATAAAGCACTGTTCCAGTGTCTTTGAGGAACTTTTCCTTAAAATAGTACTAATTCAAATATTCCAAATTATGAAATATTTATACTTCATACAATTGATCAAATAAGTGTTATTTGTCGATATAAAGCATTGAAATGCTAATTAATACATCTAATAACCCTATATTTCCCTATAACCCTATGTTATATATATTTTATTTATACATAACACACACACACACACACACATATATATATATATATATATATATATATGCTGCAAGAAGCTATACTGACCTATGAACTTGCCTCACTTTTTTTTATTGACCATATATATCCATTCATATCAATGTTTCTTATATTTTTTTTATTTACAGGAAATTGGAAAAACTTGAGGCTAATGGAGTCAAAAAAAGAGATTTATCTACTGATTCAGAGAGTGACAGTGATACTGGAAGGAAATCAAAAAAGAAGAAAAACAAAACCAAAAAAAGTAAAATCAGGGATAAAAGTAAAAAAAGAGAGAGAAAAGTAAAAAAATCTAAAAAGCATGATGATGACAGTGAAGATAGTGAATCCTCCTCTGACGAGGAGGAAATACCGAGGAAAAGAAAGAAAAATAAAAAGGAAAAAGAATCTAAAAATAAATCAAAAGACAAAAAGAAGTCCTCAAGAAGGAGGGATGACAGTGACGATTCAGATAGTGAAGACGAAAAGAGAAAAAGTAAAGAAAAATCTAAAGAAATTAAAAAGAAAAGTAAAAAAAGGAAAAAAGTTGTTGAAAAAGAGTCAGACAGTTCTGATAGTGATGATGAAAGCAGCGATGAAGATCGGAAGCAGAAGAGCCATCACAAGAAGAAGAAGAGGAGCAGAAAGAGTGACGCTGAGGAGAGCTCTCCTACAAACACCAGCGACAGGTATAGCAGGCGATAACCTTTAAAGCTACATCTATCTTTTGTATCTTGTAAATAGTTTATTATTGTAAAGTTATTTTTATTATTTACTTTATTCGTTTGGAAAGACAGAAGAATATTTATTTTTTTATTTTATGAAGAAAATGGAAATTGTTAGAAAGTAAATAATGTTCATTTATATTTGTATATTATGTCTGAATCGAATGTTTTAATATAAATATTATTAATTGTCCTTTGTTGATAGATATTCCTTACCTCTTTTATTATCCTGAATAGTGGTTGACTGATTTACTATTAATAGGTGGAATTTTGTATTAATTTTCTGCATTAGTTAACCCTCGGTTGGGGGCAACTTATCTGTGAGATGTACCTTTTTTTTTTTTCACTTCCAAGGACAGAACTGCTCATAAAAGTAAATAGTACAAGAGCCGGGAAGAAAAAAAGGCAGTTATCTCACCCCAAACAATGTATAATTACTAGTCAAAATTGATGAGTCTGCTAGGTATAGGTAGGGGGAATAAAAAATGGCTGTTTCAAAACCTTAAAAAAACATTAATTTTTCATTCGGAGCTCTCTATCTTAAAAACTACCAACAACACTAGAAAATCTTAGAGAACATTATTTAAAGAAGAGTAAATTTGCTGAAATAT
>NW_027112076.1:183293-185189 GCF_000696795.3 Halyomorpha halys | reverse complement strand
AACCCAAGCTATCTCCTGTATATTTGAAACAAGTTAAAGAACGATTAAAATTTATTTTTAATATTATTTAAATTATTACATATTGTCGCCCAACAGGTGTGGCCTAATTCTTTACAAATTAGGTCACGGCAATCAGAACACAGACTTATAAGGGTTATTTTTGAATAAGTTTTGTAGACATTTTTTATAACTTAAGTAGTTAATGGTAATGATGGAGGATAATGTTAAGACAACTGATTGTAGAGATCCTAAAGAGGTGGTTCTTGGAAAATTAAATGATGTGGTGGTAGTATTAAATGAAAATGATGAAGATAATGTTGTCCAACACATTAGAGGTAGGAATGACTTACCGGCAGTAAATAGTGTCCGTGAAAATAAATTAGTGGGAGCAAATTCAAATGTTGATAATAATGATAATTTTGATAATAAAGCCATGCTTCAACAATTAATGATGATTGTAACCAATATGGCAAATGATATAAATACAGTAAAGGGTGATATAAACAAAGTGGGACAAGACTTAGGGGATCGAATGGAAGCATTAAACATGGAGTTGCGTGAAGATAACAGGGTAAGATTAAGAGAGTTAGAAAATAAAGTAGATAAAAAAATTGAAGAAGTTGAATCAAATTTAACAGTAAAATTGACAGAACAGAACATTGAACTATCTGAAAAAATTGATGAATGTCATATGGAAGAAAATAAAACGAGAAATTTGGTTTCTGATTTAGAATTAAAACATAAAAGGGATGTGGAACAGGTAAGTCAGGAGATAAAAGATATCCGAAATGCTAGAGTTTTAGGGGAAATAACCCAGGGAGCATTCATAAATATGGGAAGTGTTGAGAAATTACAATTTAGGGATAATGTGCAGGATGATCCATTTGAGTTCATCTTAAAATTAAAATCACGAATAAAATTGTATATGAGCTGGGAAGAAATTAAGGAAATAATTCAGTCACATCTTTTAGAGTCTGCTTATTGTTGGTTTTTAATAAATCAAAACAAATTTCATAGTTTTCAAGTGTTTATGGATGAATTCATATTAAATTTTGGGAGTAAAACCTATAAAGCCTATCTTTTGGGAATTTTAAATGGGAATTATTTAAATTTTGGGAAAATGAGTCCAACAGAATATTTAACTCATTTTTCAACAAGAATGGTCACAGCAAAAATCTTTGAGGAGAACACTCTGTGTAGTCTTTTTAACAGACATTTTGGGGAACGTGTGTACAACATATGTATAAATAGGCGTGTGGAAACACTATCAGAGCTATTTGATGTCTTAAATATGATACCAAGACATACTATTGTAAATGATCTTAGATCACCGGGGAACGACAAATTTTTTTATCAGCAACACCAACCATGTGCAAGTAGCAATAACAGTGCCTACTCACCAAATGTAGATTTTAAAAAGCAGGAGAGTATTTCTAAAACTCACAGAGCGTCAAATAATCAGGTTAGTTATAATTCAGAAAGAACAGCAGGAAACAATTGGCGCCAAAGTCCAACATACAATAATAGGGGTCGGAATTTTAATCCAAATTATCGTGGGCAGAATTCTAATAATTCTATAGGAGGGAGATACGATAATAATCATATGAACACTGTTATAAGGCAAAATGGTAATACTTACAGTAGTCAGAGAGGATATAGGAATTACAGTAATAATAATTCACAAGATTGGAATCCTAGAATTCAAAATAATCCCACTAGTGGGAACCAATTTGCTGTTAGGAATGCTACTATAGTGCAAGATGAATCTTCTGATCAAATGGTCCAAACCCAGGCCTTAGGCTCTACCTATGGAGAACCTATTATTGCTCAAAATGATTTAAGGATGACGTCACACAGTCCAACTAATGATCAATTATGAAGTGAAAATGCTCTTCT
>NW_027112076.1:182327-183243 GCF_000696795.3 Halyomorpha halys | reverse complement strand
TATTCTTATTTCTACGTTTCTTTACATTGTATATTTTTAAAATTTACTTTCCTCGATTATGTTATTCTACTTACATATTTAATTAAACGTTTTATTTTCCATTTTTCATCACTTTATTTTTACTAATTTTCATTCTGTATAATTATTTACTTGTGTCATTCTGTTTATATTTTCTCTTTTTAATTTTTTTTTTTGGTATTCTTTGGTTGTTATCTTGCTCTTTGTTTTTAGCCCTGATGAAGGCTAGAAACTCTGGCCAAAACGTTGGCACAATTAAATAATTTCTCTCAACTTGTTTGTGTTTTTTACTGACCACACCCCCAACCATCTTATCATATATTCTTATCATAATTAAATTTTTTTATATATATAAATGGTTGACCATATTTGTTCTGAATATGAAGATGGTGGGGGTGCGATTAAAAAGGAACAAAAATGCCCCACTTTGCAAGGCTTCATCAGGGCTACAAAACTAAGGTGGGGATAAAAATTAAAAAAAATATAATAAAAATAAGATATAAAATAATAAGTATATATAAAAAAGATATAACATAAACTAAACAATAAATGTAAAAGAAGTGAGTAAAGACTATTAAATATAATGGTAAACCTTAACATACAAAATAAATAGAATTCATTTTTTTAAAACTTGTTCAAAAAAGCAGTGGTGCCGAACTGCATCGGCCTACTGGACATAGTATGGTCTATCTAAATCTAATTGGGCAATTGGTTATTATTCTTATAATACATAGGCATCGAGACTAAATATTAAAATTCATAATAGTAGTATATGATTTTTTAGTTCTTTAATATTTTTCTTTTTCCATATTTGCATTTTTTTTTGTCATAATTTTTACTTTTTTTTATTTTCTATAAAATTATTCATTTTTTTTTCTATATATCTGAATCTAATTCT
>NW_027112076.1:168444-181757 GCF_000696795.3 Halyomorpha halys | reverse complement strand
TATATACATGCATAAAATAAATACATTATCAAATATAAAAAGCGATAGAAAATATAAATTCAAAAAGCAATAAATATAAAATTGTAAAGAGTAATACATACAAAAGTTCCATATATGCATACCATCCTCTGAGACATCACCATCTTCATCTGTTACCATGTACGTGATGGTGGATGATTTCCAGGGAGTCCAGGATTATATTTTCTGCCATTTTTCCTATGTCCATAATATCAAGACAGAGTTTCTCCTTGAAGCTCCTTGTTGTACTTGGTACAGTTCTGTGAGCCGCAGGCCGAACCTTAGGTCTCTCAGGTTGAAGTCTCTTTCCCCTAAATCCCACACGGAACTTTTTATTATATGTTTATTTCTTTTCTCTTTCTACTCTATTTGCCTAGTCAAGGTCATTACATTCATGTCACACTGTGGAGTCCAGAATGAATGCTGATGTAAGTCAGCTCTAACACAGGTGTAAACCTGTGTTAGAGAAAGCGACATCAGCATATTGTGTGGATCCATCCGTATCTATACAGTAGACCTTGTCTAAGCAGGCAAAATCCCTTTATTAAAGGAGCTTCATCAACTGATGCTTTACCCTGTGGTGTCGGTGTGGTGGGGTGTTTCCCCAGCACGTGTGCTGGTGTCCCAGGCTCTCTCTTGCATTTAGGATAGAGGGACCCAACTTCTCTAACCTGTGGTGCATAATGATGTTTAGTTTCAGGGCACTGGACTATTCAGAACTAGTAAGAATATAAATAAACTTATTTGATTTTGGGGTCTCGTTGAAATGGCACACTCAACACGGCTTTGGGACACGGCCTTGTCACTTCTAGTTGGCCGATTTTTCAAACACATTCTCACGTTGTTACTGTTGTAGAGCTCTTACACTCCAATGTCCATGAGCAACACCCAATCTATTGGCATATTCAACATTTTCAGCTGAATAAACAAACTTGGATTGGAACAAGGCATCGAGTAAATCGACCAGTGTTGTAGAGGAACGTCCTATTGGGAGGAGATTAAGCGTAGAACATTGCTATGTGTTTGTTTTTCTTCTTCCCTCCCCCACACATCTCTGCTTTCTTTGTTCCCTCCCCAACACATCTCTTCTTTCTTTGTTCCTCCCACTTTAGCATATATTTCATTTTCTTTCTAGCCCATTGCATCATGTAGATCATATCTTTAGCACACTTCACTTTGTTAATTTCAGTTTTTTCACTATTTATATGTTTTTCATTATTACTTACATATTTTATTATGGTAATTTCAATTTCTCATTATTTACATTTTCTCCTGCACCTTTCATTATGTTTATTTCTTTATTTACATGAGCACTGTCTGATTTTTAATAATGTTTTTGATCATTTGTTTTGTATAATCCTTACCTCTACAATATTATATTTCATCTTCTATTGTCTACCTACTTTATTGTTATACATATTTCTAAGTTTGTTCGTTATTATTTTTGTTTCTCTCTGAATTTAGGTTGTTATCTCGCTTTTTGTTTTCAGCTCTGATGAAGGCCTACAATTCTGGTCGAAACGTCGGCACAAATAAAATAAGTTGTACTAATTTGTGTATCAATACTGACCACACTCCTGTCCATCTTTTCATATTGAATCTACCGTCAACTATTAACACCTCATTATGAAATAATTTTACTGAATTCACATATCTGTTTTTAAAATTATATATTTGTGTGTGTGTGTATATACACACACTTATGTACATATGAATTACCATTATGTCATCTGTTTTATTCATCTAAATAATTTATAGTTTTCATGATCTAAGGTGTTTAAGCTCTTTAAGAACTAAATTTGAATCAAAACATCTGAGAAATAAATAAAACTTCATGTTTAATTCACCTTAAACAATCACTGTCAAATCAGACCATGAATTTACTATATAGTCTATCATCGTTAGCACATTTTAAAGAATATTGTAGAACAATATTATTTGATAATCTCTGAATTTTAATTGTCCTAATACACACTTGGCTTTGACTTTAGTTTGAGACCTATTTAATGAAGTATAAATGTTAGGTTTACTACTTATAATTTTGTTGAGATTAGTTAAAAATGACTGAGTCTTCCTGAGAAATTCTACCTTCAATACCAAGACCTGAGGCAGAATTTCTTCAGGACTTTACTTTACTTTTTTTTATTTTACCTAAATTTACTCTTTTGTATCTTATTATCTTACTATGTAAAAATATTTTTAGTTGTTTTTGTATCTTTTTAGTCATGATGAAGCTCACAAAGTGGGAAAAAACATTGATTAGTAGTAAATAGTTTTTTTTAGGTTATTTTGTACCTTTTTTTGACCATCACCCAGAGCAACCATCACATCTGGTCAACTAAAAATCTTCCAATCTAAATACTTAGTATTGGAACGTTATCAGTTAAATAAAAAATTAATTATTTATTTGAAACCTAAACTTCAACCCACATTGCAGGCCTAAATAAACAAGATACAAAAAATAGAAAAGGTTCTTAACTATAGTAGGACTAAATGGATGGCACAAAAATATATTGTAAACTATAGTAAGGTTATAAGATAACAATAAGAAAATTATATGTAAAACAACAGGATAAATTAAAATAAAATGGAAGCTGTAACGGATAGAAACAAATATAATAATAAATAATAAGAATAAAAATCTGAGAGGGGAAGATGGTCGGGGGAGGCCCAGCAGAAAAAACACAAATAAACAAAAGAATTATTTATTTGTGCCGACATTTCAACCTAATTTTCAGGTCTTCATCAGGGCTATAAAAACAAAAAGACAACAACCATCATTCAGAGAGAAAAAAAAAAAAAAAATAATAGACTAACAAATTTGCAAATATACACAACAATGAAATGAAAACATAAACTAGTTGATTAATAACTATGGACAAAGACAACAGTAGATTGATAACATTATTATTTATATACATATAAATGTGAGTAATAAATAAATGATACAGTGGGTAAGAATGTTATATTGATGAGTAACATTAAGAACCTTTTTAGTTATACCGATGAGTATAAAGAATTAGTTAAATTAATAATATAAATAACACATTTATATGTATATAAATAATAATGTTATCAATCTACTCCTGTCTTTGTCCATAGTTATTAATCAACTAGTTTATATTTTCATTTCATTGTTATGTATATTTCCAAATTTGATAGTCTATTATTTATTTTTTCTCTCTGAATGATGGTTGTTGTCTTTTTGTTTTTATAGCCCTGATGACCTGAAAATTGGGTCGAAACGTCGGCACAAATAAACAACTCTTTTATTTATTTGTGTTTTTTCTGCTGACTGCACCCCTGACCATCTTCTCCTCTTATATATCTACAGTCAACTATCTTCACCTCATTATGAATAAAAATCTGGTGTGATGCGCACAGATCACACAACTTTGAGTCGAGATTAAAACTCACTCATTTCAGAACAGATATTTTTGTATTATTCACTTTAGCAATACTTTCCCATATTAATTTTCCAAATATTTATACTGTAAAATATAGCTGACCGATTGACAAACTACAACTTTAAATTTGCTTTTAATATTTGTCATTCGAAAATTAAAACAGTTTACTAAAATCCACATTCTGCTCGTTCTTAACTACTTATTCAATGCTAAATTGTTATAGAAGCAATATTGAAAATACTAACAATAATTTTATGGAGTTAGTCATCTTTTTAAGTGAAAGGCTAAATATTGGTTAAATGAAATTAAAAAATCAATTATTTTGTGATTGACCGTATTATTTCAAATTATGCCGATGGGCGGGGGTGCAGTTAAAAGAAAACAAAAAATAGTTAACAAATATTTATTTGCTGATGTTTCGCCCCACTTTGTAGAGCTTCATCAGGGCTAAAAAGATACAAAAACAACTAAAAATATTTTGGCATAGTAGGACAATAAGATACAAAAAGGTAAATTAAGTTATAAAAAAAAGGTGAGATAAATTAAAGTATTTCGCGTAGTTGAAATTAAAACCATTCAACATTCGCCTACCCTCCACTCTGTATACTTCCGATTTTTTGTCCGTTTTGAAATCTCTCAACAGGAACAGGTGGGTGGTCCTAATTTGTTTTATATTTATTTATTATTATTATTTTTTAATAAATAACTCAAATACTATCCAATTATAGTCTCAAAACTTTATTTCTTTTATTTGTCCAACGTTTCGGCCAATCCAGCCATCTTCAGGGACATCTACTCAATACTACTTTGCAAACATATAATTTAAAACAACTCTAAAACTTCATTCAGGCTATTCTGACCAGGTCAAAACATTTATATCTAATTAGTTAATTATCCATTAAAAACACAGTCAAAAATTATTTCTTTGCAAACACTATTAATAGACGTTTATCACAACCATTACTGTGGTGTGATAAATTTATTAATAGTGATAAATCTTTATTTTCTATATTTTAGTCTGTTAAATTTTGTTTTCTCATATCAGCTTTTATATTTTTAACCTAATAGTTTGTGTATTTGGTTTTTAAACTATTTTTATTGCTTATTTTTGTACATTTGTATATAATTTTCTTTTCACTTATATATTGTAATAATTTATATATTTTAAAATTAAAATAAAAAGAATCTTTACTCGTTTTATAAAACTTTTTCAAATATCAAAGATACTTTGGGTTCAAATTAAGAATTTTAATATCAAATAGATAATTAAATTTTATTATATAAAAAGACTCTTAATCTCAGGGCATGTAATTACTACACAATCAGAAACAGGCATTTACTATAGTAACAATTAATTATTTTAAATTCTAGTTTACATTTGTATCTATTTTTATGTATACAAAACTAATCAAGCTTACGATCTTCCTTTCGTTGATTCCTTGTATCTTCTTTTTTTCTTATTCTTCTTTCCTTGTGTCCAAAATGGCTTCCTCTCTTGCTGGACAGAAATTCATGAGGACCTCCTCATCCTGAAGACATCCTTTCTCTTCGGCGCCCCAGACACGAATGCCCCTCTTCTCAAAACGAAAACCTGCCTTGAGGTTACCTGTAAACATCGATTGTCCCCCAACAGTTAGGGATTTTTCCAAATGATTTATTTTCTGAATATTATTCATTTGTACTATTCCTTGATTTCTATTTTTCCTTTAATTTACTGTATTTTCAATTATGATGGGAAGAGTTAAAATAGTTTTTTATGATATTTGAATCTGCCCAACATGGCCTTGATTCAACATACCGCCATCTTGGTTTTTTGTATCACGAAGTTATTATAAACAATGAAAATTGGTTAGCCTGCTTTTTGGATAAACAAAACAAATTAACAATCTTAAAATGATATATAAAATAAACATATTAAAAACCCTTTATACATCAAAATATATTATTTTCTCAAAAAGAGCATATTACAATATATAAAATTTTACTTTTTGTATCTTATTATCCAACTATGTCAAAATATTTTTAGGTGTTTTTGTATCTTTTTAGCTCCGATGAAGATCTACAAAGTGGGGTGAAACGTCAGCAAATAAATAGTTGTTAACTATTTTTTGTTTTCTTTTGACCACACTCCCAGCAATCTTCTGCTTGATTTGAAATAATACGATCAATCATTTAAACATATATTATGATTTGACAATTAATTTAAGGAAATAAGAATAAATGTATTTTTTTTTTACTGTCATGGTTTTCCCATTTCACCAGTTTGATTTGGTCACAATAGTTTGTTTTTTTTTTCTCTCCCAGTATCTTCTCATTTCTGCATGCCTTTGCTTCCTCTCTTCTGTCCTTGCAGTACCCTTCCATTTTTCTTTATTTGCTGCAAGAGCATTTATTTATTTAAATTTTTTTCCGTACTGTTCTCTATATAGGCAGTCCTTGTCTGTTATTTTCAATTTCTTTGTTTTCTCTCTCATTTGCTTCACATATCCTCCTATGTTGTTATATTCACGGATTCTGTCAAAGAGTTTCTTGTTTAGTCGGCTTTGGTCCATTCTCATCATGAGCCCGTAGAATTTCGGTCTTCTGATTCTTATTTCGGTTTCCAGGTCATTTATCTCCCTGTAGATTTCCTAGTTGGGTCTTAACGTGTAGCCTTCCTGTGTTTTCTTGGCCCCATAGACTCTCCTCAGGATTTTTTTCTCTCTATTTTCAGTAATTTTTCCAGACTAGGGAGACATGTTGTCTAAACTTACTGGCTTTATGACCGTGTTGTAATGTCTTATTTTTGCGTTGTCACAATAGTTATTATTAAGATTAATCAAAACCTGCAGTGATTGATTTTATGAAAATAACTGGTTCTGGATTTATGGAGAGAGCTGTAATTGATGGATTTATGATTAAATGAATCTTGGCCAAATAATGATATTAGCCTCTATTCTAGTATGAATTATGACAGAATGGGTTATATTTGGTTTGATTTAAATTAGTTTGGTTAGTTAAATTTTGATTATAGATTATATTAATGAATGATATCATTTACTTGGCAGTTGACTTGGTTTTGTTTATAATCATTGTATTTAACGAGGCTGAGTGGGTCTTGGGAGGGCTTCAGAACCCACAGGACTAAATTCACCACCACAGTAACAGAATAAAAATTTATCTGCTACAGCTGGATTCGAATCCGAGTTCTTGGAGTTAGTAGTACAGTGTTTTAACTTTGTGCTACTCCACTCCCTAAGTTAGAATAATATCAAATAAAAATAATAAACAGAAGTTAAAAAAAAAATACAGTAGGAACTAAAGGAACATCCATTTTATTTTAATTGATGCTATCTATTTTCATATAGTTTTGACAATTTTCTTTATGTCATCTTATATTCCTACCATAGTTTACAATACTTGTATATTTTGATTTAGCCAGAGTGAAGAGCAACTTGGGTTAAAATGAAGATATCAAAGAAATAATTTTTTCTATTTGATACCCTTTTTGATCACCACCTAAATCATCTTCCGTATATGAATGTTTACTTAAACTCTGAAATAGAGGTGAGGTATATAGTAATGAATTGAACATTTACTTATTCATTATTGAAGGGAGAGAGAAAGAAATATTTTTATTCGTTCATGCTGCCTAAATACATTGGGTTGCTACATTACACAGCATACTGATCAATCCGTGACTGGACAAATATAAGTTACATAGTTTTTACATGATATAATATAATAGATAGATAACATTTTTTTTCTTCCACAGTTTTCTTTTACAATTAATACCAGTCTACAAACTAACTACAAGTTTTTCGATTTATTCCTTTGTTTTTCTTTCCCTTCTATTTCACAACCCCTATTTCATTTGATCAACAAATTCCCCTATATAATAAATATTAAAATAATAACTAAAATAACAGATAAGATATGCGATGCATGCATGCCATCCCACTTCTGGATAAAATCCCATACTCATTAATTTCCATGCATGTGATGGTGTATGATTCCCAGGGAGTCATTTAATCAGATTAAAAATTTCTTATAACAAACTATTTTATTCAATTCAAAAATATTATTGGTTAACACAAACATTTTTTTTTTGTGCCTAATATACTTCAATGCAATATTATCAATGTACTATACAGCATGAAATGAAAAATCTATGTTTTATAATATTTCTGTTACTGTTACTCCATCACATCTGTAATCTTCTCCAGGAAGAAGAAGAAGAAGAAGAAGAAAACGAAGACGAAGAAGTTGTAAAGAATGACTGTCCTCAAATGCTCCTCAAAGACTATCGCAGATCGACTGATACCGTAATTCATTACCCAAAGATAAGGACATGTCAAAACAAGCATATCAATCACAAAGTGCATTGTAACAAAGGAACTCGTATTGTTATAACAAAGCATTTTGAATAAGCTTATATGTGTGTATAATCTATTATTATACAATAAATGTACAATAGATATCATCATTACAGTAATTTATTATGTGTGCATGTGCTATCAGAGTGTTTCATCTATAAGGCCATCATTTGTTAAGTAAACGAAATAAAAGAACCTAAGGATAACAGTTTAAATTTGTTGAAAAAATTAAAAAAACTGGGGCTTGCATATCACACAATTTTTAATTATGAGAGTTAGTTGACCGTGGATGACTTGTACGAGGAGAAGATGGTTCCTTCATCAGGTCTAAGAACAGAACAAGATAACAACCAATAAGTATAAAAAATAAAAAAGAAAATATAAACAAAATGATATAAAGTGAATAATTTTACAGAATGGAATTAATTCACTGTATGTCATTCTGTTTATATTTTATTTTTTATTTTCTATACTTATTGGTTGTTATCTTATTCTGTTCTTAGCCCTGATGAAGGCTAGAAACTAGCCGAAACGTTGGCACAATTAAATAAGTCACATTAACTTATTTGTGTTTCATTTCGACGGCACCCCCAACCATCTTCTCTTCACACAATTTTTATTTACCACTTTAATTTGAGATGAAATTAATTCTTGTGTGTTTTACAATAGCAATATTTTTATAGATCAAAGAAAAACTTAAAATAGTAGTCAAACTATTTAATGTTAGCTAACGTTACGTCCAATGTTGTAGGGCTTCATTAGGGCTAAAAAAGAAACAAACACTTAAATGAGATAACAAATTAAGCAGATAGATAAAAAAAATAAAATTTAACTAAGGCGTGGCGAATTATGATTTAAAATATGCGGAAATTTCTTTAACAATGAACAATATAAATTAAAAGAGATGTACAGTGAAACATAAAATTAAATCAGAATAAAAAAAAGTTTTGTTTTCAATAAATTTTTGGCGGTTAAAAACTTCCAATTTGAATATATTTTAATCCACATTATCATAATGTTGCACGTTTCGGGACTATTGTCCCATATTCATATACTTTAATAAACCTACAAATCATATTTCACTATAACAACAATTCTCATCCATGTATATATTGTATTAAAAATACAAATGGATGAGAATTGTTGTTATAGTGAATTATTATTTGTTGGTGTACATGAATATGGGACAATAGTCCCGAAACGTTGTGCAACATTATGATAATTTAGAATAAAATATTTTCAAATTGGAAGTTTTTAACATGAAAAAATTTATTGAAATTGACTTACCAGATTTCCTTAAAAGGAAATCCAGAATAAAAAAGAGGTTTTAGACAATTAATGTATGCCTTATTTAACCATTAATTTCCTTTATTCTTAATTTTACTCTTATTCCCTTTTTCTATCTTTTAGTGTGTACTGTATTTATATACTTTTTATTTGTTATTCTTATTTAATTTTATGTTTCACTGTACATATTTTTTATTTACATTGTTCATTTTTATAGAAATTTTCACATATTTTAAATCATTATTAGCTATACCTGGGAAGATGAACGAAGTAAATTAAAGAAAATAAATTTTCTTAGTTCATTTTTATATAAATTCTCTCATATTTTAAATCTTTTTTTTAACGATACCTTAGTTTACTTTCATTTCATGTTATCTATTCTCTTGGTTTGTTACATTATTTTAGTTGTTGTGTCTTTTTTAGCCCTGATGAAGCCTTGCAATGTGGGGCGAAACATTGGCTCAGATTAAATAGTTTTGGAAGAAGATAGCTAACCGTGATTGTAGGAAGAGAGTCCGGGTGACAGTCAATAAAGGTATCAAAATAGTAAAAGAGAAGCTATTTATTATTAACCAACATTTCGCCCTACTTTGGAGGGCTAAATGAAAACAAGATACAAACTTTGTAAGAATTGACGAAATATTAAAATAAATATACAGAGAAAATACGAAAATTAAATAAACAATTTTTTGTTTTATTTAATCCTTCCCTGCTAAGATTCCCAGCGATATCATATTTTAAATATTTGCTTAAAACGGGAAGAGCAGACTTTGAGATAGTTAAATCGAGCAATATTTAAAAAGCGCCTGAAACTGAAAATGGTAGCCTTACTTATCTGAGTAGGTTGGTCGATGTATGACATGTCACAATCTCACAAGAGATCATAGCACAAAAAAGGTAATCCTTCCCTGCCGGACAGCCCCGCTAAGACCCCCAGGGAGCGACGATCCTATGATACGATCCACTTTTGAAATATTAGCTTAAAACGGGAAGAGCAGACTTTGAGAAAGTTAAATCGAGCAATATTTAAAAAGGGCCTGAAACTGAAAAACTGCATGACCCTCCATGGTAGCCTTACTTATCTGACTTTCTAAACAGACAATTATAGAGAGTAGGATGGTCGATGTACGACATGTCACAATCTCACAAGAGGAGATCATAGCACAAAAAAGGCAATCCTTCCCTGCCCCACTAAGACCCCCAGGGAGCGACGATCCTATATCACTTTTGAAATATTAGCTTAAAACGGGAAGAAGAGACTTTAAGATAGTTAAATCTAGCAATATTTAAAAAGGGCCTGAAATGGAAAAATGGCGTGAATAATAAATTAAAATAAGAAATAATAATTTAAGGAAGATTACATATAGGAGGACTAGAAACTAGTTACTAATGATAGGATTTTATCATGTGTGCCAGGTATGTTATAATTCTAAATGCAGTACTAGAGTAATAAATTGTAGAAAAATACTCGTTAGAATTAGTTATAAATATGGTAAAGAGGTAGGTGTAAAAAGGTAAACAGAAGGTGAAATAAATATGGTAAAGGTGAGTTATAGTAGCAAGTAAAAGGAAACATTAATAAAAATAACAAATAAGCATAAATGGGATTATCTGTCAGATTGAAGTTGAAGAAGAATTTGAATTGAAGAACTGCCAAGTTGGGCATCCGTTCTCAGGTATAAAATTTCACTGCTTCTTCAGCATAGCATTCTTACCTCTTTTATTAAATAAATAAGTAACATTATTAATATATATCTAAATATATACATACCTAATTGGTGCCCTTCCTTTGCTACATGGCATTATAAGGGATTGGGCTGGATCCGCTGAAGGTGAGGGTTACAATATTGGCCCAGGAGGTACAAAGAACGGGGAAGGCCGCTCCAATGGGAGATAAAAGGTGAGAGGGATTAAGATGACTTCAGGCTGCAGAGCTCGAAGCCCTTCCCTCAACGAGGACATAAAAGTTAGAATGGGCATGTGATGATATTGTCTGGCAGATTTACCAGAAAACCTCTAAGCATGTATTGGTGAAAACCCTAACAGATATAAGAGGATACTTCAAGAAGAAACCTTGCAAGAATGGAACCAACGGTGGGTGGATTGCTCAAAAGGGGCTACCCACCACTAAGGAAGTACTTTCCTACCGTTGGTTCATGCCTAGAATCAACGTTGGTCCTCCCCGACTACTGATTCTCACGGGCATGGGGATTTCCGAGCTAAGCTCACCGCACATGGCATAAACATCGATCATTTTTGCCCAATTTGTCTGGTTCCAGAGACCGCCGAGCACGTCGTACTTGCCTGTACTGCCTATGAAGCACTGAGAGCCAAGATGATCAAGGAAACAGGACTCTATGTTCTGAAGGAGAGCGATCTTCCTGAGCTGATAAAGAAAAGAAACTACCAGAACTACAAAACCTTCGTGTACGGGTGGAAGGAGGCTGTGGGCTCTACTCACTTCTCCCTGGGTAGGAGAGAATAAGCTACACCAGCGAGGCCTCAGTAGAGCAAGATTTATTTTGTAGCAAGAGCAAGCTGTGTGCACAGCTATGTAATGTTTGTCATATGCAGGAATGAGTTGTACCCACTACTGTGAACACCTGTATTGTCTAATAGGCAGGGTAGGCTGATAAATAAATAAATCGTTGATTTTTTTTTTTTTTTTTTTTAGTTTTGACTGCCGTCAAAATAGCCCTGAAGAAGCCCTGCAACGTGGGGCGAAACGTTGGCTCATTAAATTAGTATATTTCTACTATTTGAGTTTTTCTTGACCGCACCCGGACCATATTCCTTTCAAATAAATAAATCATTTTACTTATTTATATATTATGAAAAATCTTACCCTTCTTGAGGGCTAGCGAAATGGGGAAATTTTACTCTAGAGAACGGATTTCTTACTTGGCAGTTGACATCTCTGTTTCAGCTGACAGGTACTCCGATCTAAGTTTATTTGCTATTTGTATTAATGTTTCCTTATACTTGTTACTATACATCACCTTTACAATATTTATTTCACCTTCTGTTTACCTTTTTACACCATATTTATAACTAGTTCTAACAAATATTTTTCTACAATTTATTAATCTAGTTCTGTATTTAGAATTCCATCACACTTGGCCGTATCTATTATTAACTAGTTTCTTGATCTCTTTATTTTTCCTTTAATTATTATTTTCTTTTATATATTTTATAAACAAAACAAGAAATTATTTATTTTATTTTCGTGTTTTCTTTGTATATTTATTTTAATGTTTTGTCAATTATTACAAGGATTGTATCTTGTTTTTCATTTAGCCCTGAAAAGAGGGAATGTTAACAATAAATAGTTTTCTTTTACTATTTTGATACCTTTATTGACCGCCACCCGGAATATCTTCCTTTTATTATAGCACACGGTCAATCAATGATCTTCCAGTATCTCTATAAAAGATAAACAATTAACCAATTATTTAAAATAAACATAATTAAAGGTATTCAAAGGAAAATATGGCAGTTAAACCCTCTCAGACTATTCCAATGAGGATAAGATCTAGCTGGTTTGGTATTAAAAACTGCCTGATTGAACATTGATATGAGTTTAGCTAAAATTGTTAGCAGCTTTTTAGAAATCATAAAAAAGTCTAAAATCAATGGTATAAAATAGCACTTCCAGTAAGTTGATTTTGGGGAAAAAGTTTTTGGCATAACCTACCTTAAATTCGTAATTTCAGTTCCTTACAACATTTTGTTTTTTAGTGAGGAAAACATTATTTTTTTAATAATCAATCTGTTTAAAATTCTGCCCCCACCATTTATTTATATTGACTACGACCTACATCTTAATAGGAAGGTATTCTTTTAAAATTACATAGAATTTTCCAGATTGATTGACATTTATGGCCCTATCTTATGTGTTGTAGCCTAAAGCCTTCCTCAATAAACAAAAAATCTAGTTCCTAAAATTAGTTTATTCAAACAGACAAAACTTTCAGCTTTATATCTAATATGTAAAAATCGATATTTGTTTGTTAATACTTAATTAACTGCCGTTCACCGCTGGCTTTTTGCTAAATGTTCAGAATTTTTCTGGAAAGATTATAGGCTGGCCCAATTTTTTAGGTAAAAAAAAGTTATTAGCTAAATTAAACATTTTTGTTAGCTCAAAAAGTAAAGTAAACATTTTTTAAATGTAAACATATGCAAATTGATTTGTCTATTTCTGAAGTATAAAAAAAAAACCGTGCCCGTGTAGGCCTCGGCGCGA
>NW_027112076.1:163529-168179 GCF_000696795.3 Halyomorpha halys | reverse complement strand
TAACATGGCATCCCGCAAAATGATTTATAAGACGTTGTCACGTCAAAAATAAAAGTTTATATAAGTAAAATGTTTAAATGGTTACTATAGTTATCCAATAATGTTTTGTATTAATTGTAAACAAAACAATCTACTTCCGTTACGGGACACTTTTTCTAACATTGCATCCCGCAAAATGATTTATAAGACATCACGTCAAAAATAGCGACCGGTGCCAGTTCGAAACCGGCCTGGGGGTCAACTTTTATTTCAGTGGTGGTCTCAGAAAATGAAAACTCCCCCCCCCCCTACACCATGGCTACCTATAGATAACCCCCCTCCCCATGTCAGAAATGACCAGGAAGGGGATCATAAAAATATATATATATATATAACACCGCTAGTTGAGATTATTATATTTATACTTACTTACAGCCAATCATTTCTATATATTATAGAAATAAGATATGATAAACATTACAATCTTATGCATAAAAAAATATGTTATCCAGAACTTCAGGATTTGTATTATTTTAGAAAATGACAATATTGGGACAATGAAAACCAACTGATAATAAAAAAAATATTTATACAAATATACAAAAAGAGATAATAAAAAAATATTTTATGTAACATTATTACAATCTGATAAATATTTACAAAACTGAATTCATTCTTTTCAACAAAACAAAAAAAATAAGAAAATAATAATAAATAAACAAGTTTCAACAAAGAGGTATGTATATAAATATCACATTAGTTAAATTATACAAAAATTGATATTTTTATTTGTTAAATAGGCCAAATTACAACTCAAAGAAACACTAACAAGATAAAATTCATAAAAATATTCTAAAAACTAAATTTTAATAATAACAATAAAGCTTTTTTAAACATATTTCTAAATAAACAAAAAAAAAAAAACTGTTAATTTATTTATATTGAAACCCATTTTTCCAATAAATTTAGATAAGAAAATAAAGTCGACTATCAGTAATGTTTAAATTAATATTAATCTTCAAATTATAATACGATTTATTTGGTAATTAAATAAATAATAGTAATCCTTTTTAGAAACAATGTTGTATCGATATTATGCATTTTAAAATAGATTTAGGGATACAAATCCACATTTTTTTTTAACTAGAACCCTATCTTTTATTGAAGTGCGTGCTTTTAAAAAAAAATTATTAAAATAAAAACCTAATTTTTGAAATATGATTTTCAATTTCAATATTAGTACTTAAATTTGAATTTAAAAGTGAAATTCAAGCATAAAAATAATTAATTTGAATAGAAACATCGGAATTTTTTTCTGAACCATCTTGAAAAATTTAATCTACAAATATCTCTTTCTTTCATTGAATTTATCATCATTACTTTCTATGTATATTTTTTGCATCATTTCAATCTTTCTTCTATTTTTTAAATAACATTTTTAATGAGGTTAAATCAACCTCATTTATAATTAACCTATATTTATAAAAAAAATAATATTATATTATCTTTTTAACTTTATTATGCTTGTTTTTATCATAGATTTCCCATATAGCCCTCAAGATGGCCTATAACTTTCATTATTAGGCTGAAATGATGACTTATAATAATTTTAAAATTTGACTTGACTGATCTCATAACAACATAATCGTTATTACAGAAATAAATAATTGATCTTAAAGTCAACACTGAGTAAACTCACAGTTGAATGTTTATGTAGATATATTAACAACAACTATGAGCACTACAAATAATAAATTGAAATTAAATTCCATGATTAATGTAACCCCTGACCATTGATCACCTGAAAAGCAACTTGAGCCATTTCAGTTTCCATTAGAGCCGGGTGGTACAGTTGTATCGCTGCCTCCAGCTTTGGCAGGAGGCCCATCGCTCGTAGGCACCCTTTTCCCCGCTGACTGTTGGCTGCCAATGCCCACCCGATCAGCAGGACATCTTCCACCTCGCCTCGATTGAGGCCATCTTTGTCACTCAGCCTATCACCAATGCTCTTCAGTATCTTATCTGAAAAGGAAAGAAAGAAATATTCGAATACTCCACTCAAATTTTTTTATAACGATTATGTGTTATAGACATATTCCTTACCAGATAATATGAATCTTTGTCTATTGGCCTGATTGAAGACTAAATTTCTGACAATGGAAAGGGCAGTAGGCCTATGGCGAGATCCTCGACATCCCGACATGTAATCAATAATCTTCTGTAATACTTCATCATTCTATAAAAGGATTCATTTGGGCATTAAATAATATTTCAAATAAGAAAAAAAGTTAATTAATAATATTACAAAAGAAATTAAATGTTGCTAGTGAAAACGCTACTAATCAGAACACCACAATTTTGAGAAAATAAGAAACCGCACACCTTCATCCTATAAGAACCTTTTATTTTTCAAAATACTCTATAGGCTTCAGGAATTTATATCAGAACTAAATGGGTAATATCAAAATATATCCTCTGGATGTGGAGATGGGAAATGCAATTTACGTAATATAATAAAAAATCCACTAATCCAAGGCATAATAATGTTATTATTGTACACCATAAATATGTTATTGTCAGGTTGAAATAACAACTTTTGACTTATATTAACTAAAAAATTATTTAGCAAAGAGGATGAAAAATGTCATTTATCTTTACTCAGTATTAGTAGCCCACAGTTTTCCTATTCCGTCGTTCCCCTCATCACATCATGACAGGTGGACATACTTTTTTCAATCCTCCCCATAAAACAACAACAGTGATATAGAGACATTTTTTATTCAAGTCACTAATGACACTAAATATTTTTTTTTTTTTAATTTTAAGAAGTATTTTAGTTTGATTTCAATCGAGTTTATTTAATTTTTCTTTTCTGTTGTTTAACCTGATTTTTAATTTTGGTAATAGTTATAAATTTTATTAAGTTCCTCTTTTAATTTAATGTAAATATATTTATTTTTTTCAAAGTTTTACATTTTATTATGTTAAATTATTCAAAATACAATTTTAACAAAATTCGACATTGCATTTTTTTTACTTTAACATATAATATAAAGTGTTCTTTTTTTTGTTTAAAAAGTTTTGATATTTTGTTCATAATAACACGGTACATAATTAGATGGTATTTTATAGAATAAGAGGTTTCAAATGGATTTGTCACTAAAACAAAAGTAAAATAAATTTAATAATCCTTTTGCTGGAAGAGTCTTATGGAATTAAAAGGATATAGTGAATGACATAAATTCTTCCTTATTAAAAAACAATAGTTTATTTCATATCATCAGCAACGTTTCGGGAGATTTCCCCCATCTTCAGGCTGCTAAAAAACAAATTCAACCAAACCATAAACATGTGCTTACAACAACACTCATATATCATATACACTCAAAGAACTATTTATAAATTATTTACTTGTTAACAAAAACCTATATATTACATATAATTTTCTCCTATTTGTCATTCTTGCTAATATATTACAATATTAATGTCATTTAATGAGTAAAATTTGCTAATTGTCATACATTTTAGTCTATATGGTTGTTATCAGACTGGAAGATAACCTTCAGAAAGGTAATTATTCTCCTAAAATGTATGACAATTAGCAAATTTTACTCATTAAATGACATTAATATTGTAATATATTAGCAAGAATGACAAATAGGAGAAAATTATATGTAATATATAGGTTTTTGTTAACAAGTAAATAATTTATAAATAGTTCTTTGAGTGTATATGATATATGAGTGTTGTAAGCACATATTTATGGTTTGGTTGAATTTGTTTTTTAGCAACCTGAAGATGGGGGAAATCTCCCGAAACGTTGCTGATGATATGAAATAAACTATTGTTTTTTAATAAGGAAGAATTTATGTCATTCACTAAATCCTTTTAAAAGTAAAATAATGAAACATAAAATGAGTTTAAAAGAAATATACAAGTGAAATAATATTGTTGACAATAATTTTGGCAGTAGCAAAGCCATTTCCCAGTCTCTTCGCTCATACAACTATTGCAGTTGAAAACATTCACAACCTTCTGATCAAATAATTATTACTCTAGCTAAAATATGGAATCGGCATCCTAATACTAAATACAAATTAAAAATAAAATAAAAAAATTCCTACAATTAACTAACCTTTATGAGTGCCAACTGGCCATCATTGTAGCTGGACAAGATGAGGAGAAACTTTAACCAACCAGATTCTGCTTCATCAACAGTAGCTGACTTTTTCTGACTGTAGGTTGACAAGAACTCGGATAAGAATCCAGATTTGGTTATGACTGACCTACACTCATTAGTTTGGCAGGCGTGAGACAGGAGCTGTAGAAGTAGGAGTTTAATACCATAAGGGTAGACATCGTTCTGGATGAGTACCAGCAAAGCATGCAAGAGAGAGGAACTCGTAGGTGTTTTCCGCTGCCCGACACCGGCCAGTGTACTCGTTAAAACAAGACTTCCCGCTGCTGTAATATAAGATTAAGAAATATTAAATTTTGGTGCATTAATTTATTACTGATGTTAAGAGTAAAAAATATGAATATTTTGTGATAGCATTAGTGTTTGATTTAATTAAATTATTTTAGATGAAAGGAATATGGTCCGGGTGTGGTCAAAAAAACTCAAATAGTAGAATTATACTATTTTATTGAGCCAACGTTTCGCCCCACGTT